>NW_027475895.1:0-27710 GCF_051020985.1 Nomia melanderi | reverse complement strand
ATAAAACTATGTAAAACTATATAAAACTATATAAAACTATATAAAACTATATAAAACTATGTAAAACTATATAGTACTATATAAAACTATATAAAACTATATAAACTAACAAAACTATATAAAACTATATAAACTATATAAACTAACAAAACTATATAAAACTATATAAAACTAACAAAACTATATAAAACTATATAAAACTATATAAAAATAACAAAACTATATAAAACTATATAAAACTATATAAAAATAACAAAACTATATAAAACTATATAAAACTATATAAAACTATATAAAACTATGTAAAACTATATAAAACTATATAAAACTAACAAAACTATATAAAACTATATAAAACTATATAAAACTATAAAAAAACTATATAAAACTATATAAAACTATATAAAACTCTATAAAACTCTATAAAACTATATAACACTATATAAAACTATATAAACCTATTTAAAACTATATAAAACTAACAGAACCATATAAAACTATATAAAACTCTATAAAACTATATAAAACTAATAAAACTATATAAAACTATATAGTACTATATAAAACTATATAAAACTATATAAAACTATATAAAACTATATAAAACTAACAAAACTATATAAAACTATATAAAACTATATAAAACTATATAAACCTATATAAAACTAACAAAACTATATAAAACTATATAGTACTATATAAAACTATGTAAACTATATAAAACTATATAAAACTATATAAAACTATATAAAACTAACAAACCTATATAAACCTATATAAAACTCTATAGAACTATATAAAACTATATAAAACTATATAGTACTACATAAAACTATATAAAACTATATAAAACTATATAAAACTATATAAAGCTAACAAAACTATATAAAACTATATAAAAACTATATAAAACTATATAAAACTATATAAAACTATATAAAACTATATAAAACTAACAAAACTATATAAAACTATATAAAACTATATAAAACTATATAAAACTATATAAAACTAACAAAACTATGTAAAACTATAGAAAACTATATAAAGCTAACAAAACTATATAAGACTATATAAAACTCTATAAAACTATATAAAACTATATAAAACTATATAAAACTAACAAAACTATATAAAACTATATAAACCTATATAAAACTCTATAGAACTATGTAAAACTATATAAAACTATATAAAACTATATAAAACTATATAAAACTAACAAAACCATGTAAAACTATATAAAACTATATAAAACTAACAAAACTATTTAAAACTGTATAGAACTATATAAAACTAATAAGACTACATAAAACTATATAGTACTATATAAAACTATATTAAACTATATAAAACTATATAAAGCTATATAAAACTATATAAAACTATATTGTACTACTTAAAACTATATAAAACTGTATAAAACTAACAAAACTATATAAAACTATATAAAACTATATAAAGCTAACAAAACTATATAAAACTATATAAAACTATATAAAACTATATAAAACTATATAAGACTACATAAAACTATATAAAACTATATAAAACTAATAAAACTATACAAAACAATATAAAACTATATAAAACTATATAAAACTATATAAAGCTAATAAAACTATGTAAAACTATATAAAACTAATAAAACTATATAAAGCTAATAAAACTATGTAAAACTATATAAAACTATATAAAACTATATAAAACTATATAAAACTATGTAAAACTATATAGTACTATATAAAACTATATAAAACTATATAAAACTAACAAAACTATATAAAACTATATAAAACTATATAAAACTATATAAAACTATGTAAAACTATATAGTACTATATAAAACTATATAAAACTATATAAACCTATATAAAACTCTATAGAACTATGTAATACTATATAAAACTATATAAAACTATATAAAACTATATAAAACTAACAAAACAATGTAAAAATATATAAAACTATATAAAACTAACAAAACTATATAAAACTATATAAAACTATATAAAACTATATAAAACTATATAAAACTATGTAAAACTATATAGTACTATATAAAACTATATAAAACTATATAAAACTAACAAAACTATATAAAACTATATAAAACTATATAAAACTATGTAAAACTATGTAAAACTATATAGTACTATATAAAACTATATAAAACTATATAAACCTATATAAAACTCTATAGAACTATGTAATACTATATAAAACTATATAAAACTATATAAAACTATATAAAACTAACAAAACAATGTAAAAATATATAAAACTATATAAAACTAACAAAACTATATAAAACTATATAAAACTATATAAAACTATATAAAACTATATAAAACTAACAAAACTATATAAAACTGTATAAAACTATATAAAACTAACAAAACTATGTAAGACTATATAAAACTATGTAGAACTAACAAAACTATATAAAACTATATAAAACTATATAAAACTAACAAGACTATATAAAACTATATAAAACTATATAAAACTATATAAAACTAACAAAACGATATAAAACTATATGAAACTCTATAAAACTATATAAAACTATATAAAAATATATAAAACTATATAAAACTATATAAAACTATATAAAACTACATAAAACTGTATAAGACTATATAAAACTAATAAAACTATACAAAACAATATAAAACTATATAAAACTATATAAAACTAACAAAACTATATAAAACTATATAAAACTATATAAAACTATATAAAACTAACAAAACTATGTAAGACTATATAAAACTATATAAAACTATATAAAACTATATAAAACTATAAAAAACTATATAAAACTATATAAAACTAACAAGACTATATAAAACTATATAAAACTATATAAAACTATATAAAACTACATAAAACTATAAAAAACTATATAAAACTATATAAACTAATAAAACTATACAAAACAATATAAAACTATATAAAACTATATAAAACTATATAAAGCTAATAAAACTATGTAAAACTACATAAAACTAATAAAACTATATAAAGCTAATAAAACTATGTAAAACTATATAAAACTATATAAAACTATATAAAACTATATAAAACTATGTAAACCTATATAGTACTATATAAAACTATATAAAACTAATAAAACCATATAAAACTATATAAAACACAATGAAACTAAATAAAACTATATAAAACTATATAAAGCTATATAAAACTATATAAAACTATATAAAACTATATAAAACTATATAAAACTATATAAAACTAACAAACCTATATAAACCTATATAAAACTCTATAGAACTATATAAAACTATATAAAACTATATAAAACTAACAAAACTATATAAAACTATATAAAGCTATGTAAAACTATATAAAACTAATAAAACTATATAAAGCTAATAAAACTATATAAAAGTATATAAAACTAACAAAACTATATAAAACTATATAAAACTATATAAAAATAACAAAACTATATAAAACTATATAAAACTATATAAAACTATATAAAACTATATAAAACTATATAAAACTATGTAAAACTATATAAAACTATATAAAACTAACAAAACTATATAAAACTATATAAAACTATATAAAGCTATATAAAACTATATAAAACTATATAAAACAATATAAAACTATATAAACTAACAAAACTATATAAAACTATATAAAACTCTATAAAACTATATAAAACTAATAAAACTATATAAAACTATATAGTACTATATAAAACTATATAAAACTCTATAAAACCATATAAAACTATATAAAACTATATAAAACTAACAAAACTATATAAAACTATATAAAACTATATAAAACTCTATAGAACTATATAAAACTATATAAAACTATATAAAACTAACAAAACTATGTAAGACTATATAAAACTATGTAAAACTAACAAAACTATATAAAACTATATAAAACTATATAAACCTATATAAAACTCTATAGAACTATATAAAACTATATAAAACTATATAAAACTAACAAAACTATGTAAAACTCTATAAAACTATATAAAACTAACAAAACTATATAAAACTAACAAAACTATATAAAACTATATAAAACTATATAAAACTAACAAAACTATATAAAACTATATAAAACTGACAAAACTATATAAAACTATATAAAACTATATAAAACTAACAAAACTATATAAAACTATATAAATCTAATAAATCTATATAAAACTATATAGTACTATATAAAACTATATAAAACTATATAAAACTATATGAAATTAACAAAACTATTTAAAACTGTATAAAACTATATAAAACTATATAAAACTAACAAAACTATATAAAACTATATAAATCTAATAAATCTATATAAAACTATATAGTACTATATAAAACTATATAAAACTATATAAAACTATATGAAATTAACAAAACTATTTAAAACTGTATAAAACTATATAAAACTATATAAAACTAACAAAACTATATAAAACTATATAAATCTAATAAATCTATATAAAACTATATAGTACTATATAAAACTATATAAAACTATATAAAACAATATGAAACTAACAAAACTATTTAAAACTGTATAAAACTATATAAAACTATATAAAACTATATAAAACTATATAAAACTATATAAAACAATGTAAAACTATTTAAAACTAACAAAACTATATAAACCTATATAAAACTCTATAGAACTATATAAAACAATATAAAACCATATAAAACTATATAAAACGATATGAAACTAATAAAACTATATAAAACTATATAAAACTCTATAAAACTATATGAAACCGTATAAAACTAACAAAACTATATAAAACTATATAAAACTATGTAAAACTATATAAAACTATATAAAACTAATAAGACTACATAAAACTATATAGTACTATATAAAACTATATTAAAGTATATAATACTCTATAAAACTAACAAAAACTATATAAAACTATATAAAGCTATATAAAATTAACAAAACTATATAAAACTATATAATACTCTATAAAACTATATAAAACTATATAAAACTATATAAAACTATATAAAGCTAAGAAAACTATGTAAAACTATATAACACTCTAGAGAACTATATAAAACTATGTAAAACTATATAAAACTATATAAAACTATATAAAACTAACAAAACTATATAAACCTATATAAAACTCTATAGAACTATATAAAACTATATAAAACCATATAAAACTATATAAAACTATATAAAACTATATAAAACTATATAAAACTAACAAAACTATGTAAAACTATATAAAACTATATAAAACTAACAAAACTATATAAAACTATATAAAACTATATAACACTATATAAAACTATATAAAACTATATAAAACTAACAAAACTATGTGAAACTATATAAAACTATATAAAACTAACAAAACTATATAAAACTATATAAAACTATATAAAACTATATAAAACTATATAAAACTATATAAAACTAACAAAACGATATAAAACTATATGAAACTCTATAAAACTATATAAAATTATATAAAACTAATAAAACTATATAAAACTATACAGTACTATATAAAACTATATAAAACTATATAAAACTATACAAGACTATATAAAACTATATAAAACTATATAAAACTATATAAAACTATATAAAACTATATAAAACTATACAAAACGATATAAAACTATATAAAACTAACAAGACTATATAAAACTATATAAAACTATATAAAACTATATAAAACTAACAAAGCGATATAAAACTATATGAAACTCTATAAAACTATATAAAACTATATAAAACTAATAAAACTATATGAAACTCTATAAAACTATATAAAACTATATAAAACTAATAAAACTATATAAAACTATATAGTACTATATAAAACTATATACAACTATATAAAACTATAGAAAACTACATAAAGCTGTATGAAACTATATAAAACTAATAAAACTATACAAAACAATATAAAACTATATAAAACCTATATAAAACTATATAAAACTATATAAAACTAATAAAACTATATAAAACTATATAGTACTATATAAAACTATATAAAACTCTATAAAACCATATAAAACTATATAAAACTATATAAAACTAACAAAACTATATAAACCTATATAAAACTCTATAGAACTATATAAAACTATATAAAACCATATAAAACTATATAAAACTATATAAAACTATATAAAACTATATAAAACTAACAAAACTATGTAAAACTATATAAAACTATATAAAACTAACAAAACTATATAAAACTATATAAAACTATATAACACTATATAAAACTATATAAAACTATATAAAACTAACAAAACTATGTGAAACTATATAAAACTATATAAAACTAACAAAACTATATAAAACTATATAAAACTATATAAAACTATATAAAACTATATAAAACTATATAAAACTAACAAAACGATATAAAACTATATGAAACTCTATAAAAAAAAATATAAAAAAAAACTTGACTTAAAAATTATTAAAATTATATAAAACTAATAAAACTATATAAAACTATACAGTACTATATAAAACTATATAAAACTATATAAAACTATACAAGACTATATAAAACTATATAAAACTATATAAAACTATATAAAACTATATAAAACTATATAAAACTATACAAAACGATATAAAACTATATAAAACTAACAAGACTATATAAAACTATATAAAACTATATAAAACTATATAAAACTAACAAAGCGATATAAAACTATATGAAACTCTATAAAACTATATAAAACTATATAAAACTAATAAAACTATATGAAACTCTATAAAACTATATAAAACTATATAAAACTAATAAAACTATATAAAACTATATAGTACTATATAAAACTATATACAACTATATAAAACTATAGAAAACTACATAAAGCTGTATGAAACTATATAAAACTAATAAAACTATACAAAACAATATAAAACTATATAAAACTATATAAAACTATATAAAACTATATAAAACTAATAAAACTATATAAAACTATATAGTACTATATAAAACTATATAAAACTCTATAAAACCATATAAAACTATATAAAACTATATAAAACTAACAAAACTATATAAAACTATATAAAACTATATAAAACTATATAAACCTATATAAAACTCTATAGAACTATATAAACTATATAAAACTATATAAAACTAACAAAACTATGTAAGACTATATAAAACTATATAAAACTAACAAAACTATATAAAACTATATAAAACTATATAAACCTATATAAAACTCTATAGAACTATATAAAACTATATAAAACTACATAAAACTAACAAAACTATATAAAACTATATAAAACTATATAAAACTAACAAAACTATATAAAACTATATAAAACTGACAAAACTATATAAAACTATATAAAACTATATAAAACTAACAAAACTATATAAAACTATATAAATCTAATAAATCTATATAAAACTATATAGTACTATATAAAACTATATAAAACTATATAAAACTATATGAAACTAACAAAACTATTTAAAACTGTATAAAACTATATAAAACTATATAAAACTAACAAAAACTATATAAAACTATATAAATCTAATAAATCTATATAAAACTATATAGTACTATATAAAACTAAATAAAACTATATAAAACTATATGAAACTAACAAAACTATTTAAAACTGTATAAAACTATATAAAACTATATAAAACTAACAAAACAATGTAAAACTATATAAAACTATATAAAACTATATAAAACTATATAAAACTAACAAAACTATATAAAACAATATAAAACTATAGAAAACTATATAAACCTATATAAAACTCTATAGAACTATATAAAACTATAAAAAACTATATAAAACTATATAAACTAACAAAACTATGTAAAACTATATAAAACTATATAAAACTAACAAAACTATATAAAACTATATAAAACTCTATAGAACTTTATAAAACTATATAAACTTTATAAAACTATTTAAAACTATATAAAACTATATAAAACTATATAAAACTATATAAAACTATATAAAACTATATAAAACTATATAAAACTATATAAAACTAACAAAACCATATAAAACTATATAGAACTCTATAAAACTATATAACACTATATAATACTATATAAAACTATTTAAAACTATATAAAACTAACAAAACCATATAAAACTATATAAAACTCTATAAAACTATATAAAACTAATAAAACTATATAAAACTATATAGTACTACATAAAACTATATAAAACTATATAAAACTCTATAAAACCATATAAAACTATATAAAACTACATAAAACTAACAAAACTATATAAAACTATATAAAACTATATAAAACTATATAAACCTATATAAAACTCTATAGAACTATATAAAACTATATAAAACTATATAAAATTATATAAAACTAACAAAACGATACAAAACTATATGAACTCTATAAAATTATATAAAACTATATAAAACTATATAGTACAATATAAAACTATATAAAACTATATAAAACTAACAAAACGATATAAAACTATATAAAACTATATAAAACTATATAAAGCTAATAAAACTATGTAAAACTATATAAAACTAATAAAACTATATAAAGCTAATAAAACTATGTAAAACTATATAAAACTATATAAAACTATATAAAACCATATAAAACTATGTAAAACTATATAGTACTATATAAAACTATATAAAACTATATAAAACTATGTAAAACTATATAGTACTATATAAAACTATATAAAACTATATAAAACTAACAAAACTATATAAAACTATATAAAACTATATAAAACTAACAAAACTATATAAAACTATATAAAACTATATAAAAATAACAAAACTATATAAAACTATATAAAACTATATAAAACTATATAAAACTATGTAAAACTATATAAAACTATATAAAACTAACAAAACTATATAAAACTATATAAAACTATATAAAGCTATATAAAACTATATAAAACTATATAAAACAATATAAAACTATATAAACTAACAAAACTATATAAAACTATATAAACCTATATAAAACTCTATAGAACTATATAAAACTATATAAAACTATATAAAACTAACAAAACTATGTAAGACTATATAAAACTATATAAAACTAACAAAACTATATAAAACTATATAAATCTAATAAATCTATATAAAAACTATATAGTACTATATAAAACTATATAAAACTATATAAAACTATATGAAACTAACAAAACTATTTAAAACTGTATAAAACTATATAAAACTATATAAAACTATATAAAACTAACAAAACCATATAAAACTATATAAAACTCTATAAAACTATATAACACTATATAATACTATATAAAACTATTTAAAACTATATAAAACTAACAAAACCATATAAAACTATATAAAACTCTATAAAACTATATAAAACTAATAAAACTATATAAAACTATATAGTACTATATAAAACTATATAAAACTCTATAAAACCATATAAAACTATATAAAACTATATAAAACTAACAAAACTATATAAAACTATATAAAACTATATAAAACTATATAAACCTATATAAAACTCTATAGAACTATATAAAACTATATAAAAACTATATAAAACTAACAAAACTATGTAAGACTATATAAAACTATATAAAACTAACAAAACTATATAAAACTATATAAAACTATATAAACCTATATAAAACTCTATAGAACTATATAAAACTATATAAAACTATATAAAACTAACAAAACTATGTAAAACTCTATAAAACTATATAAAACTAACAAGACTATATAAAACTATATAAAACTATATAAAACTAACAAAACTAACAAAACTATATAAAACTATATAAAACTATATAAAACTAACAAAACTATATAAAACTATATAAAACTGACAAAACTATATAAAACTATATAAAACTATATAAAACTAACAAAACTATATAAAACTATATAAATCTAATAAATCTATATAAAACTATATAGTACTATATAAAACTATATAAAACTATATAAAACTATATGAAACTAACAAAACTATTTAAAACTGTATAAAACTATATAAAACTATATAAAACTAACAAAACTATATAAAACTATATAAATCTAATAAATCTATATAAAACTATATAGTACTATATAAAACTATATAAAACTATATAAAACTATATGAAACTAACAAAACTATTTAAAACTGTATAAAACTATATAAAACTATATAAAACTATATAAAACTATATAAAACAATGTAAAACTATTTAAAACTAACAAAACTATATAAACCTATATAAAACTCTATAGAACTATATAAAACAATATAAAACCATATAAAACTATATATAACGATATGAAACTAATAAAACTATATAAAACTATATAAAACTCTATAGAACTATATAAAACTATATAAAACTATATAAAACTAACAAAACTATGTAAGACTATATAAAACTATATAAACTAACAAAACTATATAAAACTATATAAATCTAATAAATCTATATAAAACTATATAGTACTATATAAAACTATATAAAACTATATAAAACTATATGAAACTAACAAAACTATTTAAAACTGTATAAAACTATATAAAACTATATAAAACTATATAAAACTAACAAAACCATATAAAACTATATAAAACTCTATAAAACTATATAACACTATATAATACTATATAAAACTATTTAAAACTATATAAAACTAACAAAACCATATAAAACTATATAAAACTCTATAAAACTATATAAAACTAATAAAACTATATAAAACTATATAGTACTATATAAAACTATATAAAACTCTATAAAACCATATAAAACTATATAAAACTATATAAAACTAACAAAACTATATAAAACTATATAAAACTATATAAAACTATATAAACCTATATAAAACTCTATAGAACTATATAAAACTATATAAAACTATATAAAACTAACAAAACTATGTAAGACTATATAAAACTATATAAAACTAACAAAACTATATAAAACTATATAAATCTAATAAATCTATATAAAACTATATAGTACTATATAAAACTATATAAAACTATATAAAACTATATGAAACTAACAAAACTATTTAAAACTGTATAAAACTATATAAAACTATATAAAACTATATAAAACTAACAAAACCATATAAAACTATATAAAACTCTATAAAACTATATAACACTATATAATACTATATAAAACTATTTAAAACTATATAAAACTAACAAAACCATATAAAACTATATAAAACTCTATAAAACTATATAAAACTAATAAAACTATATAAAACTATATAGTACTATATAAAACTATATAAAACTCTATAAAACCATATAAAACTATATAAAACTATATAAAACTAACAAAACTATATAAAACTATATTAAAACTATATAAAACTATATAAACCTATATAAAACTCTATAGAACTATATAAAACTATATAAAACTATATAAAACTAACAAAACTATGTAAGACTATATAAAACTATATAAAACTAACAAAACTATATAAAACTATATAAAACTATATAAACCTATATAAAACTCTATAGAACTATATAAAACTATATAAAACTATATAAAACTAACAAAACTATGTAAAACTCTATAAAACTATATAAAACTAACAAGACTATATAAAACTATATAAAACTATATAAAACTAACAAAACTAACAAAACTATATAAAACTATATAAAACTATATAAAACTAACAAAACTATATAAAACTATATAAAACTGACAAAACTATATAAAACTATATAAAACTATATAAAACTAACAAAACTATATAAAACTATATAAATCTAATAAATCTATATAAAACTATATAGTACTATATAAAACTATATAAAACTATATAAAACTATATGAAACTAACAAAACTATTTAAAACTGTATAAAACTATATAAAACTATATAAAACTAACAAAACTATATAAAACTATATAAATCTAATAAATCTATATAAAACTATATAGTACTATATAAAACTATATAAAACTATATAAAACTATATGAAACTAACAAAACTATTTAAAACTGTATAAAACTATATAAAACTATATAAAACTATATAAAACTATATAAAACAATGTAAAACTATTTAAAACTAACAAAACTATATAAACCTATATAAAACTCTATAGAACTATATAAAACAATATAAAACCATATAAAACTATATATAACGATATGAAACTAATAAAACTATATAAAACTATATAAAACTCTATAAAACTATATGAAACCGTATAAAACTAACAAAACTATATAAAACTATATAAAACTATGTAAAACTATATAAAACTATATAAAACTAATAAGACTACATAAAACTATATAGTACTATATAAAACTATATTAAAGTATATAATACTCTATAAAACTAACAAAACTATATAAAACTATATAAAACTATATAAAATTAACAAAACTATATAAAACTATATAATACTCTATAAAACTATATAAAACTATATAAAACTATATAAAACTATATAAAGCTAAGAAACCTATGTAAAACTATATAACACTCTAGAGAACTATATAAAACTATGTAAAACTATATAAAACTATATAAAACTATATAAAACTAACAAAACTATATAAACCTATATAAAACTCTATAGAACTATATAAAACTATATAAAACTATATAAAACTATATAAAACAAACAAGACTATATAAAACTATATAAAACTATATAAAACTATATAAAACTATATAAAACTACATAAAACTGTATAAGACTATATAAAACTAATAAAACTATACAAAACAATATAAAACTATATAAAACTAACAAGACTATATAAAACTATATAAAACTATATAAAACTATATAAAACTAACAAAGCGATATAAAACTATATGAAACTCTATAAAACTATATAAAACTATATAAAACTAATAAAACTATATGAAACTCTATAAAACTATATAAAACTATATAAAACTAATAAAACTATATAAAACTATATAGTACTATATAAAACT
The DNA here is from genome assembly GCF_051020985.1 of Nomia melanderi. Lineage (NCBI taxonomy): Eukaryota > Metazoa > Arthropoda > Insecta > Hymenoptera > Halictidae > Nomia > Nomia melanderi. Next base: position 14,689 of record NW_027475895.1, on the reverse strand, counting down.
ATATAAAACTATATAAAACTATATAAAACTACATAAAGCTGTATGAAACTATATAAAACTAATAAAACTATACAAAACAATATAAAACTATATAAAACTATATAAAACTATATAAAACTAACAAAACTATGTAAGACTATATAAAACTATATAAAACTAACAAAACTATATAAAACTATATAAAACTATATAAAACTAACAAAACTATATAAAACTATATAAAACTATATAAAACTAACAAAACTATATAAAACTATATAAAACTGACAAAACTATATAAAACTATATAAAACTATATAAAACTAACAAAACTATATAAAACTATATAAATCTAATAAATCTATATAAAACTATATAGTACTATATAAAACTATATAAAACTATATAAAACTATATGAAACTAACAAAACTATTTAAAACTGTATAAAACTATATAAAACTATATAAAACTAACAAAACTATATAAACCTATATAAATCTAATAAATCTATATAAAACTATATAGTACTATATAAAACTATATAAAACTATATAAAACTATATGAAACTAACAAAACTATTTAAAACTGTATAAAACTATATAAAACTATATAAAACTAACAAAACAATGTAAAACTATATAAAACTATATAAAACTATATAAAACTATATAAAACTAACAAAACTATATAAAACAATATAAAACTATAGAAAACTATATAAACCTATATAAAACTCTATAGAACTATATAAAACTATATAAAACTATATAAAATTATATAAAACTAACAAAACGATACAAAACTATATGAAACTCTATAAAATTATATAAAACTATATAAAACTATATAGTACAATATAAAACTATATAAAACTATATAAAACCAACAAAACGATATAAAACTATATAAAACTATATAAAACTATATAAAGCTAATAAAACTATGTAAAACTATATAAAACTAATAAAACTATATAAAGCTAATAAAACTATGCAAAACTATATAAAACTATATAAAACTATATAAAACTATATAAAACTATGTAAAACTATATAGTACTATATAAAACTATATAAAACTATATAAAACTATGTAAAACTATATAGTACTATATAAAACTATATAAAACTATATAAAACTATCAAAACTATATAAAACTATATAAAACTATATAAAACTAACAAAACTATATAAAACTATATAAAACTATATAAAAATAACAAAACTATATAAAACTATATAAAACTCTATAAAACTATATAACACTATATAATACTATATAAAACTATTTAAAACTATATAAAACTAACAAAACCATATAAAACTATATAAAACTCTATAAAACTATATAAAACTAATAAAACTATATAAAACTATATAGTACTATATAAAACTATATAAAACTATATAAAACTCTATAAAACCATATAAAACTATATAAAACTACATAAAACTAACAAAACTATATAAAACTATATAAAACTATATAAAACTATATAAACCTATATAAAACTCTATAGAACTATATAAAACTATATAAAACTATATAAAATTATATAAAACTAACAAAACGATACAAAACTATATGAAACTCTATAAAATTATATAAAACTATATAAAACTATATAGTACAATATAAAACTATATAAAACTATATAAAACTAACAAAACGATATAAAACTATATAAAACTATATAAAACTATATAAAGCTAATAAAACTATGTAAAACTATATAAAACTAATAAAACTATATAAAGCTAATAAAACTATGTAAAACTATATAAAACTATATAAAACTATATAAAACCATATAAAACTATGTAAAACTATATAGTACTATATAAAACTATATAAAACTATATAAAACTATGTAAAACTATATAGTACTATATAAAACTATATAAAACTATATAAAACTAACAAAACTATATAAAACTATATAAAACTATATAAAACTAACAAAACTATATAAAACTATATAAAACTATATAAAAATAACAAAACTATATAAAACTATATAAAACTATATAAAACTATATAAAACTATGTAAAACTATATAAAACTATATAAAACTAACAAAACTATATAAAACTATATAAAACTATATAAAACTATATAAAGCTATATAAAACTATATAAAACTATATAAAACAATATAAAACTATATAAACTAACAAAACTATATAAAACTATATAAACCTATATAAAACTCTATAGAACTATATAAAACTATATAAAACTATATAAAACTAACAAAACTATGTAAGACTATATAAAACTATATAAAACTAACAAAACTATATAAAACTATATAAATCTAATAAATCTATATAAAACTATATAGTACTATATAAAACTATATAAAACTATATAAAACTATATGAAACTAACAAAACTATTTAAAACTGTATAAAACTATATAAAACTATATAAAACTATATAAAACTAACAAAACCATATAAAACTATATAAAACTCTATAAAACTATATAACACTATATAATACTATATAAAACTATTTAAAACTATATAAAACTAACAAAACCATATAAAACTATATAAAACTCTATAAAACTATATAAAACTAATAAAACTATATAAAACTATATAGTACTATATAAAACTATATAAAACTCTATAAAACCATATAAAACTATATAAAACTATATAAAACTAACAAAACTATATAAAACTATATAAAACTATATAAAACTATATAAACCTATATAAAACTCTATAGAACTATATAAAACTATATAAAACTATATAAAACTAACAAAACTATGTAAGACTATATAAAACTATATAAAACTAACAAAACTATATAAAACTATATAAAACTATATAAACCTATATAAAACTCTATAGAACTATATAAAACTATATAAAACTATATAAAACTAACAAAACTATGTAAAACTCTATAAAACTATATAAAACTAACAAGACTATATAAAACTATATAAAACTATATAAAACTAACAAAACTAACAAAACTATATAAAACTATATAAAACTATATAAAACTAACAAAACTATATAAAACTATATAAAACTGACAAAACTATATAAAACTATATAAAACTATATAAAACTAACAAAACTATATAAAACTATATAAATCTAATAAATCTATATAAAACTATATAGTACTATATAAAACTATATAAAACTATATAAAACTATATGAAACTAACAAAACTATTTAAAACTGTATAAAACTATATAAAACTATATAAAACTAACAAAACTATATAAAACTATATAAATCTAATAAATCTATATAAAACTATATAGTACTATATAAAACTATATAAAACTATATAAAACTATATGAAACTAACAAAACTATTTAAAACTGTATAAAACTATATAAAACTATATAAAACTATATAAAACTATATAAAACAATGTAAAACTATTTAAAACTAACAAAACTATATAAACCTATATAAAACTCTATAGAACTATATAAAACAATATAAAACCATATAAAACTATATATAACGATATGAAACTAATAAAACTATATAAAACTATATAAAACTCTATAGAACTATATAAAACTATATAAAACTATATAAAACTAACAAAACTATGTAAGACTATATAAAACTATATAAAACTAACAAAACTATATAAAACTATATAAATCTAATAAATCTATATAAAACTATATAGTACTATATAAAACTATATAAAACTATATAAAACTATATGAAACTAACAAAACTATTTAAAACTGTATAAAACTATATAAAACTATATAAAACTATATAAAACTAACAAAACCATATAAAACTATATAAAACTCTATAAAACTATATAACACTATATAATACTATATAAAACTATTTAAAACTATATAAAACTAACAAAACCATATAAAACTATATAAAACTCTATAAAACTATATAAAACTAATAAAACTATATAAAACTATATAGTACTATATAAAACTATATAAAACTCTATAAAACCATATAAAACTATATAAAACTATATAAAACTAACAAAACTATATAAAACTATATAAAACTATATAAAACTATATAAACCTATATAAAACTCTATAGAACTATATAAAACTATATAAAACTATATAAAACTAACAAAACTATGTAAGACTATATAAAACTATATAAAACTAACAAAACTATATAAAACTATATAAATCTAATAAATCTATATAAAACTATATAGTACTATATAAAACTATATAAAACTATATAAAACTATATGAAACTAACAAAACTATTTAAAACTGTATAAAACTATATAAAACTATATAAAACTATATAAAACTAACAAAACCATATAAAACTATATAAAACTCTATAAAACTATATAACACTATATAATACTATATAAAACTATTTAAAACTATATAAAACTAACAAAACCATATAAAACTATATAAAACTCTATAAAACTATATAAAACTAATAAAACTATATAAAACTATATAGTACTATATAAAACTATATAAAACTCTATAAAACCATATAAAACTATATAAAACTATATAAAACTAACAAAACTATATAAAACTATATAAAACTATATAAAACTATATAAACCTATATAAAACTCTATAGAACTATATAAAACTATATAAAACTATATAAAACTAACAAAACTATGTAAGACTATATAAAACTATATAAAACTAACAAAACTATATAAAACTATATAAAACTATATAAACCTATATAAAACTCTATAGAACTATATAAAACTATATAAAACTATATAAAACTAACAAAACTATGTAAAACTCTATAAAACTATATAAAACTAACAAGACTATATAAAACTATATAAAACTATATAAAACTAACAAAACTAACAAAACTATATAAAACTATATAAAACTATATAAAACTAACAAACTATATAAAACTATATAAAACTGACAAAACTATATAAAACTATATAAAACTATATAAAACTAACAAAACTATATAAAACTATATAAATCTAATAAATCTATATAAAACTATATAGTACTATATGAAACTATATAAAACTATATAAAACTATATGAAACTAACAAAACTATTTAAAACTGTATAAAACTATATAAAACTATATAAAACTAACAAAACTATATAAAACTATATAAATCTAATAAATCTATATAAAACTATATAGTACTATATAAAACTATATAAAACTATATAAAACTATATGAAACTAACAAAACTATTTAAAACTGTATAAAACTATATAAAACTATATAAAACTATATAAAACTATATAAAACAATGTAAAACTATTTAAAACTAACAAAACTATATAAACCTATATAAAACTCTATAGAACTATATAAAACAATATAAAACCATATAAAACTATATATAACGATATGAAACTAATAAACTATATAAAACTATATAAAACTCTATAAAACTATATGAAACCGTATAAAACTAACAAAACTATATAAAACTATATAAAACTATGTAAAACTATATAAAACTATATAAAACTAATAAGACTACATAAAACTATATAGTACTATATAAAACTATATTAAAGTATATAATACTCTATAAAACTAACAAAACTATATAAAACTATATAAAACTATATAAAATTAACAAAACTATATAAAACTATATAATACTCTATAAAACTATATAAAACTATATAAAACTATATAAAACTATATAAAGCTAAGAAACCTATGTAAAACTATATAACACTCTAGAGAACTATATAAAACTATGTAAAACTATATAAAACTATATAAAACTATATAAAACTAACAAAACTATATAAACCTATATAAAACTCTATAGAACTATATAAAACTATATAAAACCATATAAAACTATATAAAACTATATAAAACTATATAAAACTATATAAAACTAACAAAACTATGTAAAACTATATAAAACTATATAAAACTAACAAAACTATATAAAACTATATAAAACTATATAACACTATATAAAACTATATAAAACTATATAAAACTAACAAAACTATGTAAAACTATATAAAACTATATAAAACTATATAAAACTATATAAAACAAACAAGACTATATAAAACTATATAAAACTATATAAAACTATATAAAACTATATAAAACTAACAAAACGATATAAAACTATATGAAACTCTATAAAACTATATAAAACTATATAAAACTATATAAAGCTAAGAAACCTATGTAAAACTATATAACACTCTAGAGAACTATATAAAACTATGTAAAACTATATAAAACTATATAAAACTATATAAAACTAACAAAACTATATAAACCTATATAAAACTCTATAGAACTATATAAAACTATATAAAACCATATAAAACTATATAAAACTATATAAAACTATATAAAACTATATAAAACTAACAAAACTATGTAAAACTATATAAAACTATATAAAACTAACAAAACTATATAAAACTATATAAAACTATATAACACTATATAAAACTATATAAAACTATATAAAACTAACAAAACTATGTAAAACTATATAAAACTATATAAAACTATATAAAACTATATAAAACAAACAAGACTATATAAAACTATATAAAACTATATAAAACTATATAAAACTATATAAAACTAACAAAACGATATAAAACTATATGAAACTCTATAAAACTATATAAAACTATATAAAACTAATAAAACTATACAAAACTATATAGTACTATATAAAACTATATAAAACTATATAAAACTATATAAAACTATATAAAACTATATAAAACAAACAAGACTATATAAAACTATATAAAACTATATAAAACTATATAAAACTATATAAAACTACATAAAACTGTATAAGACTATATAAAACTAATAAAACTATACAAAACAATATAAAACTATATAAAACTAACAAGACTATATAAAACTATATAAAACTATATAAAACTATATAAAACTAACAAAGCGATATAAAACTATATGAAACTCTATAAAACTATATAAAACTATATAAAACTAATAAAACTATATGAAACTCTATAAAACTATATAAAACTATATAAAACTAATAAAACTATATAAAACTATATAGTACTATATAAAACTATATAAAACTATATAAAACTATATAAAACTACATAAAGCTGTATGAAACTATATAAAACTAATAAAACTATACAAAACAATATAAAACTATATAAAACTATATAAAACTATATAAAACTAACAAAACTATGTAAGACTATATAAAACTATATAAAACTAACAAAACTATATAAAACTATATAAAACTATATAAAACTAACAAAACTATATAAAACTATATAAAACTATATAAAACTAACAAAAACTATATAAAACTATATAAAACTGACAAAACTATATAAAACTATATAAAACTATATAAAACTAACAAAACTATATAAAACTATATAAATCTAATAAATCTATATAAAACTATATAGTACTATATAAAACTATATAAAACTATATAAAACTATATGAAACTAACAAAACTATTTAAAACTGTATAAAACTATATAAAACTATATAAAACTAACAAAACTATATAAACCTATATAAATCTAATAAATCTATATAAAACTATATAGTACTATATAAAACTATATAAACTATATAAAACTATATGAAACTAACAAAACTATTTAAAACTGTATAAAACTATATAAAAACTATATAAAACTAACAAAACAATGTAAAACTATATAAAACTACATAAAACTATATAAAACTATATAAAACTAACAAAACTATATAAAACAATATAAAACTATAGAAAACTATATAAACCTATATAAAACTCTATAGAACTATATAAAACTATATAAAACTATATAAAATTATATAAAACTAACAAAACGATACAAAACTATATGAAACTCTATAAAATTATATAAAACTATATAAAACTATATAGTACAATATAAAACTATATAAAACTATATAAAACCAACAAAACGATATAAAACTATATAAAACTATATAAAACTATATAAAGCTAATAAAACTATGTAAAACTATATAAAACTAATAAAACTATATAAAGCTAATAAAACTATGCAAAACTATATAAAACTATATAAAACTATATAAAACTATATAAAACTATGTAAAACTATATAGTACTATATAAAACTATATAAAACTATATAAAACTATGTAAAACTATATAGTACTATATAAAACTATATAAAACTATATAAAACTATCAAAACTATATAAAACTATATAAAACTATATAAAACTAACAAAACTATATAAAACTATATAAAACTATATAAAAATAACAAAACTATATAAAACTATATAAAACTATATAAAACTATATAAAACTATGTAAAACTATATAAAACTATATAAAACTAACAAACTATATAAAACTATATAAAACTATATAAAGCTATATAAAACTATATAAAACTATATAAAACAATATAAAACTATATAAACTAACAAAACTATATAAAACTATATAAAACTATATAAAACTATATAAACCTATATAAAACTCTATAGAACTATATAAAACTATATAAAACTATATAAAACTAACAAAACTATGTAAGACTATATAAAACTATATAAAACTAACAAAACTATATAAAACTATATAAATCTAATAAATCTATATAAAACTATATAGTACTATATAAAACTATATAAAACTATATAAAACTATATGAAACTAACAAAACTATTTAAAACTGTATAAAACTATATAAAACTATATAAAACTATATAAAACTAACAAAACCATATAAAACTATATAAAACTCTATAAAACTATATAACACTATATAATACTATATAAAACTATTTAAAACTATATAAAACTAACAAAACCATATAAAACTATATAAAACTCTATAAAACTATATAAAACTAATAAAACTATATAAAACTATATAGTACTATATAAAACTATATAAAACTCTATAAAACCATATAAAACTATATAAAACTATATAAAACTAACAAAACTATATAAAACTATATAAAACTATATAAAACTATATAAACCTATATAAAACTCTATAGAACTATATAAAACTATATAAAACTATATAAAACTAACAAAACTATGTAAGGACTATATAAAACTATATAAAACTAACAAAACTATATAAAACTATATAAAACTATATAAACCTATATAAAACTCTATAGAACTATATAAAACTATATAAAACTATATAAAACTAACAAAACTATGTAAAACTCTATAAAACTATATAAAACTAACAAAACTATATAAAACTATATAAAACTATATAAAACTAACAAAACTAACAAAACTATATAAAACTATATAAAACTATATAAAACTAACAAAACTATATAAAACTATATAAAACTGACAAAACTATATAAAACTATATAAAACTATATAAAACTAACAAAACTATATAAAACTATATAAATCTAATAAATCTATATAAAACTATATAGTACTATATAAAACTATATAAAACTATATAAAACTATATGAAACTAACAAAACTATTTAAAACTGTATAAAACTATATAAAACTATATAAAACTAACAAAACTATATAAAACTATATAATCTAATAAATCTATATAAAACTATATAGTACTATATAAAACTATATAAAACTATATAAAACTATATGAAACTAACAAAACTATTTAAAACTGTATAAAACTATATAAAACTATATAAAACTATATAAAACTATATAAAACAATGTAAAACTATTTAAAACTAACAAAACTATATAAACCTATATAAAACTCTATAGAACTATATAAAACAATATAAAACCATATAAAACTATATAAAACGATATGAAACTAATAAAACTATATAAAACTATATAAAACTCTATAAAACTATATGAAACCGTATAAAACTAACAAAACTATATAAAACTATATAAAACTATGTAAAACTATATAAAACTATATAAAACTAATAAGACTACATAAAACTATATAGTACTATATAAAACTATATTAAAGTATATAATACTCTATAAAACTAACAAAACTATATAAAACTATATAAAACTATATAAAATTAACAAAACTATATAAAACTATATAATACTCTATAAAACTATATAAAACTATATAAAACTATATAAAGCTAAGAAACCTATGTAAAACTATATAACACTCTAGAGAACTATATAAAACTATGTAAAACTATATAAAACTATATAAAACTATATAAAACTAACAAAACTATATAAACCTATATAAAACTCTATAGAACTATATAAAACTATATAAAACGATATAAAACTATATAAAACTATATAAAACTATATAAAACTAACAAAACGATATAAAACTATATGAAACTCTATAAAACTATATAAAACTATATAAAACTAATAAAACTATACAAAACTATATAGTACTATATAAAACTATATAAAACTATATAAAACTATATAAAACTATATAAAACAATATAAAACTATATAAAACTAACAAGACTATATAAAACTATATAAAACTATATAAAACTATATAAATCTATATAAAACTATATAAAACTATATAAAACTATACAAAACTAACAAAACTAACAAAACTATATAAAACTATGTAAAACTATATAAAACTATCAAAACTCTATAAAACTATATAAAACTATATAAAACTATATAAAACTATATAAAACTACATAAAACTGTATAAGACTATATAAAACTAATAAAACTATACAAAACAATATAAAACTATATAAAACTAACAAGACTATATAAAACTATATAAAACTATATAAAACTATATAAAACTAACAAAGCGATATAAAACTATATGAAACTCTATAAAACTATATAAAACTATATAAAACTAATAAAACTATATGAAACTCTATAAAATTATATAAAACAATATAAAACTAATAAAACTATATAAAACTATATAGTACTATATAAAACTATATAAAACTATATAAAACTATATAAAACTACATAAAGCTGTATGAAACTATATAAAACTAATAAAACTATACAAAACAATATAAAACTATATAAAACTATATAAAACTATATAAAACTATATAAAACTAATAAAACTATATAAAACTATATAGTACTATATAAAACTATATAAAACTCTATAAAACCATATAAAACTATATAAAACTATATAAAACTAACAAAACTATATAAAACTATATAAAACTATATAAAACTATATAAACCTATATAAAACTCTATAGAACTATATAAAACTATATAAAACTATATAAAACTAACAAAACTATGTAAGACTATATAAAACTATATAAAACTAACAAAACTATATAAAACTATATAAAACTATATAAACCTATATAAAACTCTATAGAACTATATAAAACTATATAAAACTATATAAAACTAACAAAACTATGTAAAACTCTATAAAACTATATAAAACTGACAAAACTATATAAAACTATATAAAACTATATAAAACTGACAAAACTATATAAAACTATATAAAACTATATAAAACTACCAAAACTATATAAAACTATATAAATCTAATAAATCTATATAAAACTATACAGTACTATATAAAACTATATAAAACTATATAAAACTATATGAAACTAACGAAACTATTTAAAACTGTATAAAACTATATAAAACTATATAAAACTAACAAAACTATATAAAACTATATAAATCTAATAAATCTATATAAAACTATATAGTACTATATAAAACTATATAAAACTATATAAAACTATATGAAACTAACAAAACTATTTAAAACTGTATAAAACTATATAAAACTATATAAAACTATATAAAACTATATAAAACTATATAAAACAATGTAAAACTATTTAAAACTAACAAAACTATATAAACCTATATAAAACTCTATAGAACTATATAAAACAATATAAAACCATATAAAACTATATAAAACGATATGAAACTAATAAAACTATATAAAACTATATAAAACTCTATAAAACTATATGAAACTCTATAAAACTAATAAAACTATATAAAAATATATAGTACTATATAAAACTATATAAAACTAATAAAACTATACAAGACTATATAATACTATATTAAACTATATAAAACTATAAAACGCTAATAAAAGTATATAAAACTATAAAACGCTAATAAAACTATATAAAACTATATAAAACTGTCTGAAACTGTATAAAACGATATAAACTATATAAAACTGTACAAAACTAAGAAAACTATATAAAACCATATAAAACTATATAAAACTATATAAAACTATATAAAACTACACAAAACTATATAAAATTATATAAAACTATATAAAACAATAGAAAACTATACAAAACTAACAAAAGTATATAAAACTATATAAAGCTAATAAAACTATGTAAAACTATATAAGACTATACAAAACTATATAAATCTATATAGAACCATATAAAACTATGTCAAACTATATAAAACTAATAGAACTATGTAAAACTATATAGTGCTAAATAAAACTATGTAAAATTATAAAATTATATTAAAACTATATAAAACTATATAAAACTAATAAAACTGTACAAGACTATATAATACTATATAAAACTATATAAAACTATGACACACTAATAAAGCTGTATAAAACTATATAAAACTATGTAATACTATAGAAAAATATATAAAACTATATAGAAACATATAAAACTATGTCAAACTATATAAAACTAATAAAACTATATAAAACTATGTAAAACTATATAAAACTATGTAAAACTATATAAAACTATATAAAACTATATAAAACTATATAAAACTAATAAAACTATATAAAACTATGTAAAACTATATAAAACTATATAAAACTATATAAAACTATATAAAACTAACAAAACTATATAAAACTATGTAAAACTATATAAAACTATATAAACTAACAAAACTATATAAATCTGTATAAAACTATATAAAACTATATAAAACTATATAATACTAATAAAACAATATAAAAGTATGAAAAACTATATAAAACTATACAAAACTAACAAAACTATATAAAACTATATAAAACTATATAAAACTATATAAAACTATATAACACTATAAAAAACTGTATGGAACTATATCAAACTATATATAACTATATAAAGGTATATAAAACTATGTAGAACTATATAAAACTATAAAACGCTAATAAAAGTATATAAAACTATATAAAACTATATAAAACTGTCTGAAACTGTATAAAACTATATAAACTATATAAAACTATATAAAACTATATAAAACTATATAAAACTATATAAAACTGTATAAAACCCTATAAAACTATATAAAACCATATAAAACTAACAAAACTATATAAAACTATGTAAAACTATATAAAACTATATAAAACTATATAAAACTATATAAAACTATATAAAACTCTAAAAGTAACAAAACTATATAAACCTATATAAAACTCTATAGAACTATATAAAACTGTATAAAACTATATAAAACGATATAAAACTAATAAAACTATACAAGACTATATAATACTATATAAAAATATATAAAACTATAAAACGCTAATAAAAGTATATAAAACTATAAAACGCTAATAAAACTATATAAAACTATATAAAACTGTCTGAAACTGTATAAAATTATATAAACTATATAAAACTATACAAAACTAACAAAGCTATATAAAACTATATAAAACTATATAAAACTATATAAAACTATATAAAACTATATAACACTATACAAAACTGTATGAAACTATATCAAACTATATATAACTATATAAAGGTATATAAAACTCTATAGAACTATATAAAACTATATATAAGTATATAAAACTATATAAACTAATAAAACTATATGAAACTATACAAAACTAACCAAACTATATAAAACCATATAAAACTATGTAAAACTACATAAAACTATATGAAACTAACAAAACTATATAAAACTATATAAAACTAACAAAACTATATAATACTATGTAAAACTATATAAAACTATATAAAACTATATAAAACTATACAAAACTAACAAAACTATATAAAACTATGTAAAACTATATAAAACTATCAAAACTCTATAAAACTATATAAAACTATATAAAACTATATAACCCTATATAAAACTATATAAAACTATGTAAATCTAATAAAACTATATAAAACTTAATAAACCTATATAACACTATATAAAACTATATAAAACTATATGAAACTAATAAAACTATATAAAACTATATAAAACTATATAAAACTATATAAAACTATATAAAAGTAACAAAAGTATATAAAACTATATGAAACTCTATAAAACTATATTAAACTCTATAAAACTATATGAAACTAACAAAACTATATATAACTATGTAAAACTATATAAAACTATATAAAACTGTCTGAAACTGTATAAAACTATATAAACTATATAAAACTATATAAAACTATATAAAACTATATAAAACTAACAAAACTATATAAAACTATGTAAAACTATATAAATCTATATAAAACTATATAAATCTATATAAAACTATATAAAACTATATAAAACTATACAAAACTAACAAAACTAACAAAACTATATAAAACTATGTAAAACTATATAAAACTATCAAAACTCTATAAAACTATATAAAACTATATAAAACTATATAACCCTATATAAAGCTATATAAAACTATGTAAATCTAATAAAACTATATAAAACTTAATAAACCTATATAACACTATATGAAACTATATAAAACTATATAAAACTAATAAAA
>NW_027475894.1:20000-27717 GCF_051020985.1 Nomia melanderi | reverse complement strand
CAGATGACCTTGTGATTCCTTCGTCGGGCACTGGTAAAGGGTGGCGATGATGCGTTCTATAATAGAAATACCCGTCGTAGCGTTTCTTCCGAGTCAACCCGCTCACGAAACTCTCTCTCGTCGTGGAATCCCCGCGTCGGAGAGTAAAACGCGAATTCATACTATGAAAACTTACGTCTCTCGACGATGGGACGATCCACGCGAAGAGTTGTTTACGTGCACGCGTATGGTGCGATTGCGTCGATTCGCTTTTCTGTACGGGGAGAAATAGAACGTTGAGTTGACTTATCGGGTCTTCGTTGGAATTACCGTCGCTGGCATTGTAAACTCCAGATGACCTTGTGATTCCTTCGTCGGGCACTGGTAAAGGGTGGCGATGATGCGTTCTATAATAGAAATACCCGTCGTAGCGTTTCTTCGGAGTCAACCCGCTCACGAAACTCTCTCTCGTCGTGGAATCCCCGCGTCGGAGAGTAAAACGCGAATTCATACTATGAAAACTTACGTCTCTCGACGATGGGACGATCCACGCGAAGAGTTGTTTACGTGTACGCGTATGGTGCGATTGCGTCGATTCGCTTTTCTGTACGGGGAGAAATAGAACGTTGAGTTGACTTATCGGGTCTTCGTTGGAATTACCGTCGCTGGCATTGTAAACTCCAGATGACCTTGTGATTCCTTCGTCGGGCACTGGTAAAGGGTGGCGATGATGCGTTCTATAATAGAAATACCCGTCGTAGCGTTTCTTCCGAGTCAACCCGCTCACGAAACTCTCTCTCTCGTCGTGGAATCCCCGCGTCGGAGAGTAAAACGCCGAAGGCTTACTATGAAACTTACGTCTCTCGACGATGGGACGATCCACGCGAAGAGTTGTTACGTGCACGCGTATGGTGCGATTGCGTCGATTCGCTTTTCTGTACGGGGAGTAATAGAACGTTGAGTTGACTTATCGGGTCTTCGTTGGAATTACCGTCGCTGGCATTGTAAACTCCAGATGACCTTGTGATTCCTTCGTCGGGCACTGGTAAAGGGTGGCGATGATGCGTTCTATAATAGAAATACCCGTCGTAGCGTTTCTTCCGAGTCAACCCGCTCACGAAACTCTCTCTCGTCGTGGAATCCCCGCGTCGGAGAGTAAAACGCGAATTCATACTATGAAAACTTACGTCTCTCGACGATGGGACGATCCACGCGAAGAGTTGTTTACGTGCACGCGTATGGTGCGATTGCGTCGATTCGCTTTTCTGTACGGGGAGAAATAGAACGTTGAGTTGACTTATCGGGTCTTCGTTGGAATTACCGTCGCTGGCATTGTAAACTCCAGATGACCTTGTGATTCCTTCGTCGGGCACTGGTAAAGGGTGGCGATGATGCGTTCTATAATAGAAATACCCGTCGTAGCGTTTCTTCCGAGTCAACCCGCTCACGAAACTCTCTCTCGTCGTGGAATCCCCGCGTCGGAGAGTAAAACGCGAATTCATACTATGAAAACTTACGTCTCTCGACGATGGGACGATCCACGCGAAGAGTTGTTTACGTGCACGCGTATGGTGCGATTGCGTCGATTCGCTTTTCTGTACGGGGAGAAATAGAACGTTGAGTTGACTTATCGGGTCTTCGTTGGAATTACCGTCGCTGGCATTGTAAACTCCAGATGACCTTGTGATTCCTTCGTCGGGCACTGGTAAAGGGTGGCGATGATGCGTTCTATAATAGAAATACCCGTCGTAGCGTTTCTTCCGAGTCAACCCGCTCACGAAACTCTCTCTCGTCGTGGAATCCCCGCGTCGGAGGGTAAAACGCGATATATAATAGTATATGCCAGTGGTTCGCGCGCGTCGTCTCTGAGATACGCGGTCGACAGAGTTCCGAAAACACGTGATGTGCCACGATTTCCGTGCGTCTTACATCTTTCGACGATGGGACGATCCACGCGAAGAGAACGTTCGTGCTTGCGTGAGGTGCAACAGCGTCGATTCGCTTTTCTGTACGGGGAGAAATAGAACGTTGAGTTGACTTATCGGGTCTTCGTTGGAATTACCGTCGCTGGCATTGTAAACTCCAGATGACCTTGTGATTCCTTCGTCGGGCACTGGTAAAGGGTGGCGATGATTCGTTCTATAATAGTAATACCCGTCGTAGCGTTTCGACCGATGTCACCCGCCACGAATGTCTCTCTCGACGTGGAAACCCCGCGCCGAAGAGTAAACGCGAAGGCTTACCATACGAAAGAAAACGGTATTATACGCCTGTGGTATGTGCGTCTCGGCTCTGTGATACGCGATCGGCAGAGTTACAAAAAAACGTTGATGGGCCACGATTTCCGTGCGTCTTACATCTTTCGACGATGGGACGATCCACGCGAAGAGTAGTTACGTGCTCGCGCGAGGTGCGATAGCGTCGATTCGCTTTTCTGTACGGGGAGAAATAGAACGATGAGTTGACTTATCGGGTCTTCGTTGGAATTACCGTCGCTGGCATTGTAAACTCCAGATGACCTTGTGATTCCTTCGTCGGGCACTGGTAAAGGGTGGCGATGATTCGTTCTATAATAGAAATACCCGTCGTAGCGATTCGGCCGAGACACCCGCCACGAAACTCTCTCTCGTCGTGGAATCCCCATGTCGGAGAGTAAAACGCGAAGGCTAACTATATAAGAAACATATAGTATTATTTATGCCTGTGGTTCTCCGTTTGTCCTACTCTCAGATACGCGACTCGGAGAGTTACGAATAATCGTGATGGACCACGATTTCTGTACGTCTTACATCTTTCGACGATGGGACGATCCACGCGAAGAGATCATTCCTGCTTGCGTGAGGTGCGATAGCGCCGATTCGCTTTTCTGTACGGGGAGAAATAGAACGATGAGTTGACTTATCGGGTCTTCGTTGGAATTACCGTCGCTGGCATTGTAAACTCCAGATGACCTTGTGATTCCTTCGTCGGGCACTGGTAAAGGGTGGCGATGATTCGTTCTATAATAGAAATACCCGTCGTAGCGATTCGGCCGTGTCACCCGCCACGAAAATCTCTCTCGTCGTGGAATCCCCGCGTCGTAGAGTAAACGCGAAGGCTTGCTATAGAAGACTATAGTTTATACGCCTGTGGTTCACCGGTTGCCTGCTCTCCGGGGTACGCGATCGCGCAGGAGTTACGGAAGAACTTGATGGGCCACGATCTCCAAGCGGCTATATCTTTCGACGATGGGACGATTCACGCGAAGAGAACGTTCGTGCATGCGTGAGGTGCGATAGCGTTGATTCGCTTGTCTGTACGGGGAGAAATAGAACGATGAGTTGACTTATCGGGTCTTCGTTGGAATTACCGTCGCTGGCATTGTAAACTCCAGATGACCTTGTGATTCCTTCGTCGGGCACTGGTAAAGGGTGGCGATGATTCGTTCTATAATAGAAATACCCGTCGTAGCGTTTCGACCGATGTCACCCGCCACGAAATTCTCTCTCGTCGTGGAATCCCCGCGTCGGAGAGTAACCGCCGAAGGCTTGCTATAGAAGACTATAGTTTATACGCCTGTGGTTCACCGGTTGCCGGCTCTCCGGGGCACGCGATCGCGCGAAGGTTACGGAGGGACGTGAAGCGCCCGAGCAATGAAACGTCCGCAGGAGGAAACGAGCAACCGCCGAACATTGTTTCGCGACGTTTCCATAATGTATTGTCGTTTCGCTCGCATCCCGCTTCTTTCCCCTAGTTTCCTCGACGCGTAGTTTCGCAGCCTTAGTGGACGAATCATTCTCGATTCGAGGAAAGATATGCAGTGGGGCGTGCAATGAGCCCGCCAGAGACCACGATCTCCAATGCGTCTTTACATCTTTCGACGATGGGATGATCCACGCGAAGAGAACGTTCGTGCTTGCGCGAGGTGCGTTAGCGTCGATTCGCTTTTCTGTACGGGGAGAAATAGAACGATGAGTTGACTTATCGGGTCTTCGTTGGAATTACCGTCGCTGGCATTGTAAACTCCAGATGACCTTGTGATTCCTTCGTCGGGCACTGGTAAAGGGTGGCGATGATTCGTTCTATAATAGAAATACCCGTCGTAGCGATTCGGCCGAGTCACCCGCCACGAAACTGTCTCTCTTTCGTCGTGGAAACCCCGCGTCGGAGAGTAAAACGCGCGAAGGCTGTGACTGTAACATATATATATACAGTATACAATGCCTGTGGTTTTTGCGCGTGTCGGCTCTTCGGTATACGCGATCGGCCAGAGTTACGGAGGGACGGTGAAGCGCACGAGAAATTGAAACGGCCGCACGATTGGAACCGAGCAACCGTCGAACATTGTTTCGCGACGTTTCCATAATGCGTTTTCGTTTCGCTCGCATACCGCTTCTTTTCCCCTAGTCTCTGAGACGCGTTTTCGAGCCGTTCTTCTACTATCGATTCTCGTAGAGAGAAGGGACCGGGTAGTCTGGAAGTGGAACCCGCATCTTGCGTGTACCGTACACGGAATTGAGAGGACCGGCCGTGAAGCTCGTTTTAAAGCCGTGCGTCTGACACCCAACTCTTGCGCGCCAATTTCGCGGCAAGAGATAATATGGGACGAATGACCGGCAAAGAGCCAGCTGTGAAGTCTGTTTTTTTAATCGAATCCGTGGACGTGTGTATGCCGTAGCGTCGCTCGTCGTGTTCGTTCATGGTCGTTCCGAGAGAAAGAACGAAAGCGGTAACGAAGGGACCGGCCGTGAAGCTCGTTTTAAAGCCGCGCGTCTGACACCCAACTCTTGCGCGCCAATTTCGCGGCAAGAGATAACATGGGACGAATGACCGGCAAAGAGCCAGCTGTGAAGTCTTTTTTCATTATTTGCTTTCAATCGATCGATCGGTACGATTCGTGCAACGTTTCGCGCGATGCGACGCGAAAACATGCGCGCAACAATAGATGCGTCTGATCGGAAGAACGCGAGGGTCGACTGCACGCGATGGATTCAGTATCGGGTAGGATACAAAATATATCCCCGTCGTTTCCACGCGTGCGAGTCTTCTGCGTCTTTCGCGGGTTTTTGAATGCACTATACGCCCGGAACGTCGAGAAATATATACATATTACTTGAACGTTTTTCGTCTCGAAAGGCTTCGGTGTCGTCTCCAAGGCGACGCCTGAATCTCCTTCGCGCGCTGGTCGGAGATTCAGGTATCAACTTTTATCTTCTCTTTGAAAGAAGAGAGATATTAGGTCGAACAAATGAGAATAAAATTATATATGTGAAATATAAAATTTATACGATTACCCTGAACGGTGGATCACTTGGCTCGTGGGTCGATGAAGAACGCAGCTAATTGCGCGTCAACGTGTGAACTGCAGGACACATGAACATCGACATTTCGAACGCACATTGCGGTCCACGGATACAATTCCTGGACCACGCCTGGCTGAGGGTCGTTTACGTACCATACACTGCTTGCGTAGCTCTGTCAAATCCCCGCCGTCGTTCACCTCTTCGGATCGAACGTTTTTTTACCGAAGGGCGCAAAGAACGTTTCTGAGTCGGGTTAAGAGAAGGATGCTACGTACGAGCGAACGATGGGTGTCTCGTCGGCGTTTGTCGCGGACACGCGAAAATTCTGTGAATTTCACGGACAGTGTACGTTCTAGTTGTTGCAAAACGATCGGAATCGTTTGTATGGACTCGCGTGAGTGTTCGCGGCGTCGTGCGTCGTTCAATTACGACCGCCCGCGGATACCGCTCCACTGCGATATGGATCTGAGCGACAACTTTTTCGGCTGTTCGTGAGATGAACGGTTTCGTGTGTTTAGAAAAATTTTTTTTCCCGCGCTCCCGACGTCACCTGAAATGATGCGTCAGAGGTGAAAGAAAATATTAAGAAGTCGAGAGAGAGAGAGACTACACACGTTTTATTCATATTTTGTATACCGTGCGTGAGACGGATGTGCACGACACGTCGTATGTCGGTATATTACCGACTGGCCCCAGGGAGATTGTTTTCTTCCTCTCTTACGAATGAGATGTACGTTTCGGAGGATCGTCGTTACCGAAACACACGGCAAAACGAGACTTCTCGCAGCAGAACCTTTATACACAATACACATCGACTCTTTTTACCCCGAGAGAGAGAGAAAAGGTGTATTTCTTTTTTTTATTTTTCGAATTCGACGCACGAACGCTTTGACGACTGGAGAAAAACACGGTGTGTGTTAAAATCGTGCGGGACGAGCATGCGTATTCGTAACGGGTCGAATAGTTCTTATTCCCCGTCGTCGCGTGTCCTCGCTGGACCACCACCGTGCGCTTCCGCCACGTTCAGTTGAATTTCGAAATATATATATATAAAAAGAATCACCATATACTCTCTTTCGGGAGGTGTATTTTTATCGGTTTCTGCTATAGAGAAGAGACGGAGATCGTGTTGTGAGGTGTAACGTTTCTGTATCCCCGTTTCGGAGGATCGTCGTTATCGGCGGAACACACGTCAAAACGAGACTTCTCGCAGAACCTTTATACACAATACACATCGACTCTTTTACCCCGAGAGAGAGAAAAGGTGTTTTTCTTTTTTTTTTATTTTTCGAATTCGACGCACGAACGCTTTGACGACTGGAGAAAAACACGGTGTGTGTTAAAATCGTGCGGGACGAGCATGCGTATTCGTAACGGGTCGAATAGTTCTTATTCCCCGTCGTCGCGTGTCCTCGCTGGACCACCACCGTGCGCTTCCGCCACGTTCAGTTGTATTTCGAAATATATATATATATAAAAAGAATCACCATATACTCTCTTTCGGGAGGTGTATTTTTATCGGTTTCTGCTATAGAGAAGAGACGGACGATCGTGTGTGACACCACGTGGTAACGTTTCCGTATCCCCGTAAAATACGTTTATCTTTTCTCGTAGAAAAGAGAGAGGAAGAGGCAGGAGCTCCTCTTTGGCGAGGCTTTCGAACGTCGCGTCCCGTCCGCCGGAATATAATGATATAAATATATAACCGCCGCCGACTTTGTGCGAAAGCGTTGAAACGAACGCGTCGGTCGCCCCATGGTGTGTGTTTGTCGTGTCTTCTTTTCCTCTTCTGCACTTCTCTTCACTGTCGATCGCGAGACCGCGCGAGATCCGCTTCGGTCGTCCAGTCCCCGAAAATTCTTCTCGGACGGGCGTTAAAGTTAACCGGAGCGCGAGATCGTCTAGCGAGAGTCTTTTTCGCGATCGAGTAAAATGTGATAGAAGAAGGAGAAGAGTGTAAAAAGAGAATATAGACACGCGACGCAGCAGAGACCACTGGTGAGGCGCATAAGACGCGTTCGCGAACGATTTTTCGCGACGATACGGAGTCGCGCGTGTCGCGGTATATTTATCATTTATATACGTTATAATATGAATATTGTTGTGTTCGAACGCACTCTCCTCTAGACTTTGTTTTTTTTGCCTTTGAGCGATTTTTATGAAATTCGATTGAATTTTCATACAATTCACGTTCACGACGACCTCAGAGTAGGCGAGATTACCCGCTGAATTTAAGCATATTACTAAGCGGAGGAAAAGAAACTAACAAGGATTTCCTTAGTAGCTGCGAGCGAACAGGAATTAGCCCAGCACTGAATCCCGCGGTTCCGCCGTAGGGAAATGTAGTGTTCAGGAGGGTCCATTTATCCCGTGACGTCGAACCGCGTCCAAGTCCATCTTGAATGGGGCCATTTACCCGTAGAGGGTGCCAGGCCCGTAGCGACCGGTACGCGTTT
>NW_027475894.1:10000-15000 GCF_051020985.1 Nomia melanderi | reverse complement strand
CGCCGAAAAAATTTTAAAACGCATAATAAAAAAGTTTATTCTTGACCGCAGGGACTTAGAAAAATTTCGGGTCGCCCCGTTCGACCTGCTGGCATTACCGCGCGGCCTGGACAGCCCGCTTCGACCGATACATTTTTTTCATTTTCAGAGAAAAAAAAATTTTTGTCAATTTTTTCAACCTTAAAAACGTTAATAAACTGCACTCTTATGCACGGATTAAGCATTGAAAAATTTTTAAAACATGTAATAAAAAAGTTTATTCTTGACCGTTCGGACTTAGAAAAATTTCGAGTACCCCGGATCGCCTGCTGGAATTACCGCACGGCCTGGACAGCCCGCATCGACCGATACATTTTTTCCATTTTCAGTGAAAAAAAAATTTTTGTCAATTTTCTCAACGTTAAAAACGTTAATAAACTGCGTTTTTATGAGTGGATTAAACATTGAAAAAATTTTGAAATATGTGATGAAAAAGTTTACTCTTGACCGTTCGGACTTAGAAAAATTTCGAGTACCTCGGATCGCCGGCTGGAATTACCGCACGGCCTGGACAGCTCGCATCGACCGATACATTTTTTCCATTTTCAGTGAAAAAAAAATTTTTGTCAATTTTCTCAACGTTAAAAACGTTAATAAACTGCGTTTTTATGCGTGGATTAAACATTAAAAAAATTTTGAAATATGTGATGAAAAAGTTTACTCTTGACCGTTCGGACTTAGAAAAATTTCGAGTACCTCGGATCGCCTGCTGGAATTACCGCACGGCCTGGACAGCCCGCATCGACCGATACATTTTTTCCATTTTCAGTGAAAAAAAAATTTTTGTCAATTTTCTCAACGTTAAAAACGTTAATAAACTGCGTTTTTATGCGTGGATTAAACATTAAAAAAATTTTGAAATATGTGATGAAAAAGTTTACTCTTGACCGTCGGGACTTAGAAAAATTTCGAGTACCCCGGATCGCCTGCTGGAATTACCGCACGGCCTGGATAGCCCGCATCGACCGATACATTTTTTCCATTTTCAGTGAAAAAAAAATTTTTGTCAATTTTCTCAACGTTAAAAACTGCGATAAACTGCGTTTTTATGCGTAGATTAAACATTGAAAAAATTTTGAAATATGCGATGAAAAAGTTTACTCTTGACCGTCGGGACTTAGAAAAATTTCGAGTACCCCGGATCGCCTGCTGGCATTACCGCACGGGCTGGACACCTCGCTCCGACGAATCGGTTTTTTCCATTTTTTTTGAAAAATAAATTTTTGTAATTTTTTTTAATGTCAAAAACGTTAATAAACGTCATGTTTACGCATGGATTAAACATTGAAATAATTTTAAAACACTTATTAAAAAAGTTGGTGTCGACCGTGGGACTTAGAAAAATTTCGGGAAGTCCGATTCGCCTGCTGGAATTACCGCACGGGCAGGACACCTCGCTCCGACGAATCGGTTTTTTCCATTTTTTTTGAAAAATAAATTTTTGTAATTTTTTTTAACGTTGAAAACGTTAATAAACATCATGTTTACGCATGGATTAAACATTGAAATAATTTTAAAACGCTTATTAAAAAAGTTGGTGTCGACCGTGGGACTTAGAAAAATTTCGGGAAGTCCGATTCGCCTGCTGGAATTACCGCACGGGCTGGACACCTCGCTCCGACGAATCGGTTTTTTCCATTTTTTTTGAAAAATAAATTTTTGTAATTTTTTTTAATGTCAAAAACGTTAATAAACGTCATGTTTACGCATGGATTAAACATTGAAATAATTTTAAAACACTTATTAAAAAAGTTGGTGTCGACCGTGGGACTTAGAAAAATTTCGGGAAGTCCGATTCGCCTGCTGGAATTACCGCACGGGCTGGACACCTCGCTCCGCCGAATCGGTATTTTCCATTTTTCTTGAAAAATAAATTTTTGTAATTTTTTTTAACGTTGAAAACGTTAATAAACATCATGTTTACGCATGGATTAAACATTGAAATAATTTTAAAACGCTTATTAAAAAAGTTGGTGTCGACCGTGGGACTTAGAAAAATTTCGGGAAGTCCGATTCGCCTGCTGGAATTACCGCACGGGCAGGACACCTCGCTCCGACGAATCGGTTTTTTCCATTTTTTCCGAAAAATAAATTTTTGTAATTTTTTTTAATGTTAAAAACGTTAATAAACTTCATGTTTACGCATGGATTAAACATTGAAATAATTTTAAAACACTTATTAAAAAAGTTGGTGTCGACCGTGGGACTTAGAAAAATTTCGGGAAGTCCGATTCGCCTGCTGGAATTACCGCACGGGCTGGACACCTCGCTCCGCCGAATCGGTTTTTTCCTTTTTTTCCGAAAAATAAATTTTTGTAATTTTTTTTAATGTTAAAAACGTTAATAAACTTCATGTTTACGCATGGATTAAACATTGAAATAATTTTAAAACGCTTATTAAAAAAGTTGGTGTCGACCGTGGGACTTAGAAAAATTTCGGGAAGTCCGATTCGCCTGCTGGAATTACCGCACGGGCAGGACACCTCGCTCCGACGAATCGGTTTTTTCCATTTTTTCCGAAAAATAAATTTTTGTAATTTTTTTTAATGTTAAAAACGTTAATAAACTTCATGTTTACGCATGGATTAAACATTGAAATAATTTTAAAACACTTATTAAAAAAGTTGGTGTCGACCGTGGGACTTAGAAAAATTTCGGGAAGTCCGATTCGCCTGCTGGAATTACCGCACGGGCTGGACACCTCGCTCCGCCGAATCGGTTTTTTCCTTTTTTTCCGAAAAATAAATTTTTGTAATTTTTTTTAATGTTAAAAACGTTAATAAACTTCATGTTTACGCATGGATTAAACATTGAAATAATTTTAAAACGCTTATTAAAAAAGTTGGTGTCGACCGTGGGACTTAGAAAAATTTCGGGAAGTCCGATTCGCCTGCTGGAATTACCGCACGGGCAGGACACCTCGCTCCGACGAATCGGTTTTTTCCATTTTTTCCGAAAAATAAATTTTTGTAATTTTTTTTAATGTTAAAAACGTTAATAAACTTCATGTTTACGCATGGATTAAACATTGAAATAATTTTAAAACGCTTATTAAAAAAGTTGGTGTCGACCGTGGGACTTAGAAAAATTTCGGGAAGTCCGATTCGCCTGCTGGAATTACCGCACGGGCTGGACACCTCGCTCCGCCGAATCGGTTTTTTCCTTTTTTTCCGAAAAATAAATTTTTGTAATTTTTTTTAATGTTAAAAACGTTAATAAACTTCATGTTTACGCATGGATTAAACATTGAAATAATTTTAAAACGCTTATTAAAAAAGTTGGTGTCGACCGTGGGACTTAGAAAAATTTCGGGAAGTCCGATTCGCCTGCTGGAATTACCGCACGGGCAGGACACCTCGCTCCGACGAATCGGTTTTTTCCATTTTTTTTGAAAAATAAATTTTTGTAATTTTTTTTAATGTTAAAAACGTTAATAAACTTCATGTTTACGCATGGATTAAACATTGAAATAATTTTAAAACGCTTATTAAAAAAGTTTACTCTTGACCGTGGGGACTTAGAAAAATTCCGGCTTGCACGGATTCGACCACTCTGTTTTTCGGAGTTTCTGAGAAAAATAAATTTTTGTAATTTTTTTCATTATGATTTCTGAGTTCTCCCAGTAGTTTAATGTAAGGATTAAGCATTTAAAAATTTTTAAATCGAATATTAAAAAAGTTTACTCTTGCAATTTTTGGAAAAAAAAAATTCTAAAAAATTTTTCTTTCGGTGGAAACTAACGTTTAATATGTACAATAACGATTTATCGAATAAAAATCGTATGTTAATATATGTTCGAATCGACCATAGTTTCAGCGGCTAAGTACCAGCAGCCCGGCCGGTTGGTCTGTACGCGCGGCAGTTTACCACCATAAGCGCCCGTGCTGAGCGGCCGGCGCCGCGGTCGTCGCGGCCGCCCGTTTGGTTACTATAAGAGAGCACGTCGGTTCGAGCGGACCGGTCGGCGCAGCGGCGGGCGAGCGGCTATTCTACGATCTCGGTCGAGAAGCAGTCGTTCAGCTCCTCGAGGTCCATTCCTCGACTGTTCTGTACCGCGTTCCGTTGCGAATTTTTCTCTACACAGCATGACCACGGGTCGGTGTCTCAGACCGAATGGCCCTTATGTGGTAAGCCCAGAATGTTGGGTTGGATACAACGTATATTCGTTATACTTGTACGACTCTCACATCAACTCTCAGAAACCCAAAAGGGGTTTTCTATCCGAGCGAAAATATATTTTTCGTATACAAAAATTTAATGGCAAAGACCAAACGAAATACTACACACAAAAAGGGGCGACGAACAAAAATTGTTCGAATGAAATATAATATATACATATAAAATTGAGGTGTCCTAAGAGAGAAATACATAAACTAAGAGGTATATATTATAAGAAATATATATTATTTCTGGGCAAAGAAGAGAGAACGAAAAGAAGAGTATGATCTTTAACGCGAGGGCCTCGACATGGGTACGCCTAGCATGGTTCGCGCTTTCTCGATATGTCCAGCATGTTAACGTACGCGGTCTTCGGACTTCGTGCGTTATGTCCGTGCTTACACGATGGAGAGCGCTCGAGCATACGTGCTTACAAACCTGAAAGTCGATGTGACATCCGAGATTCTTTTTCTTCTAAAAAGATCTCGGAGAGATACACGGGAGAGTTTGAAATTTTTGGAGGTCCTCCTGATGTATATGCGCGGATATACCCATGTGGTAATTCGTGCGGAGTTGGTAATCTAATAGTGGAGCGAAATTTACCAACTCGAAAGAGAAGAGAGAAGAGAGAAGAGAGTAGAGAGAAGAGAGAGGAGAAAGAGAACTGTCTTAAAGACGAGAAAAAGTATCGTCGATCCGACTCTTAAGGGGAGAGAGTCGGCGACTAAGATATATATATACATACATATTTTTGCTTCGTATGATGAAAATTTACTCGAAGCTCCCTGGTTGATCCTGCCAGT
>NW_027475894.1:0-7500 GCF_051020985.1 Nomia melanderi | reverse complement strand
GATTCCTTCGTCGGGCACTGGTAAAGGGTGGCGATGATTCGTTCTATAATAGAAATACCCGTCGTAGCGATTCGGCCGAGACACCCGCCACGAAACACTCTCTCGTCGTGGAATCCCCGCGTCGGAGAGTAAAACGCGCGAAGGCTTACTATGAGAGAAGAAATAGTATATGCCGGTGGTTCGCGTGTGTAGGCTCTATACGAAATTGCGATTCAAGAGAGTAGGAAAAGACGCGATGAACCACGATTTCCGTGCGTCTTACGTCTCTCGACGATGGGACGATCCACGCGAAGAGTTGTTACGTGCTCGCGCGAGGTGCGATAGCGTCGATTCGCTTTTCTGTACGGGGAGAAATAGAACGATGAGCTGACTTATCGGGTCTTCGTTGGAATTACCGTCGCTGGCATTGTAAACTCCAGATGACCTTGTGATTCCTTCGTCGGGCACTGGTAAAGGGTGGCGATGATTCGTTCTATAATAGAAATACCCGTCGTAGCGTTTCGGCCTAGTCACCCGCCACGAAACACTCTCTCGTCGTGGAATCCCCGCGTCGGAGAGTAAAACGCCGAAGGCTTACTTATGAAACTTACGTCTCTCGACGATGGGACGATCCACGCGAAGAGTTGTTACGTGCACGCGTATGGTGCGATTGCGTCGATTCGCTTTTCTGTACGGGGAGCAATAGAACGTTGAGTTGACTTATCGGGTCTTCGTTGGAATTACCGTCGCTGGCATTGTAAACTCCAGATGACCTTGTGATTCCTTCGTCGGGCACTGGTAAAGGGTGGCGATGATGCGTTCTATAATAGAAATACCCGTCGTAGCGTTTCTTCCGAGTCAACCCGCTCACGAAACACTCTCTCGTCGTGGAATCCCCGCGTCGGAGAGTAAAACGCGAATTCATAGTATGGAAACTTACGTCTCTCGACGATGGGACGATCCACGCGAAGAGTTGTTACGTGCACGCGTATGGTGCGATTGCGTCGATTCGCTTTTCTGTACGGGGAGTAATAGAACGTTGAGTTGACTTATCGGGTCTTCGTTGGAATTACCGTCGCTGGCATTGTAAACTCCAGATGACCTTGTGATTCCTTCGTCGGGCACTGGTAAAGGGTGGCGATGATGCGTTCTATAATAGAAATACCCGTCGTAGCGTTTCTTCCGAGTCAACCCGCTCACGAAACTCTCTCTCGTCGTGGAATCCCCGCGTCGGAGAGTAAAACGCGAATTCATACTATGAAAACTTACGTCTCTCGACGATGGGACGATCCACGCGAAGAGTTGTTTACGTGCACGCGTATGGTGCGATTGCGTCGATTCGCTTTTCTGTACGGGGAGAAATAGAACGTTGAGTTGACTTATCGGGTCTTCGTTGGAATTACCGTCGCTGGCATTGTAAACTCCAGATGACCTTGTGATTCCTTCGTCGGGCACTGGTAAAGGGTGGCGATGATGCGTTCTATAATAGAAATACCCGTCGTAGCGTTTCTTCGGAGTCAACCCGCTCACGAAACTCTCTCTCGTCGTGGAATCCCCGCGTCGGAGAGTAAAACGCGAATTCATACTATGAAAACTTACGTCTCTCGACGATGGGACGATCCACGCGAAGAGTTGTTTACGTGTACGCGTATGGTGCGATTGCGTCGATTCGCTTTTCTGTACGGGGAGAAATAGAACGTTGAGTTGACTTATCGGGTCTTCGTTGGAATTACCGTCGCTGGCATTGTAAACTCCAGATGACCTTGTGATTCCTTCGTCGGGCACTGGTAAAGGGTGGCGATGATGCGTTCTATAATAGAAATACCCGTCGTAGCGTTTCTTCCGAGTCAACCCGCTCACGAAACTCTCTCTCTCGTCGTGGAATCCCCGCGTCGGAGAGTAAAACGCCGAAGGCTTACTATGAAACTTACGTCTCTCGACGATGGGACGATCCACGCGAAGAGTTGTTACGTGCACGCGTATGGTGCGATTGCGTCGATTCGCTTTTCTGTACGGGGAGTAATAGAACGTTGAGTTGACTTATCGGGTCTTCGTTGGAATTACCGTCGCTGGCATTGTAAACTCCAGATGACCTTGTGATTCCTTCGTCGGGCACTGGTAAAGGGTGGCGATGATGCGTTCTATAATAGAAATACCCGTCGTAGCGTTTCTTCCGAGTCAACCCGCTCACGAAACTCTCTCTCGTCGTGGAATCCCCGCGTCGGAGAGTAAAACGCGAATTCATACTATGAAAACTTACGTCTCTCGACGATGGGACGATCCACGCGAAGAGTTGTTTACGTGCACGCGTATGGTGCGATTGCGTCGATTCGCTTTTCTGTACGGGGAGAAATAGAACGTTGAGTTGACTTATCGGGTCTTCGTTGGAATTACCGTCGCTGGCATTGTAAACTCCAGATGACCTTGTGATTCCTTCGTCGGGCACTGGTAAAGGGTGGCGATGATGCGTTCTATAATAGAAATACCCGTCGTAGCGTTTCTTCCGAGTCAACCCGCTCACGAAACTCTCTCTCGTCGTGGAATCCCCGCGTCGGAGAGTAAAACGCGAATTCATACTATGAAAACTTACGTCTCTCGACGATGGGACGATCCACGCGAAGAGTTGTTTACGTGCACGCGTATGGTGCGATTGCGTCGATTCGCTTTTCTGTACGGGGAGAAATAGAACGTTGAGTTGACTTATCGGGTCTTCGTTGGAATTACCGTCGCTGGCATTGTAAACTCCAGATGACCTTGTGATTCCTTCGTCGGGCACTGGTAAAGGGTGGCGATGATGCGTTCTATAATAGAAATACCCGTCGTAGCGTTTCTTCCGAGTCAACCCGCTCACGAAACTCTCTCTCGTCGTGGAATCCCCGCGTCGGAGGGTAAAACGCGATATATAATAGTATATGCCAGTGGTTCGCGCGCGTCGTCTCTGAGATACGCGGTCGACAGAGTTCCGAAAACACGTGATGTGCCACGATTTCCGTGCGTCTTACATCTTTCGACGATGGGACGATCCACGCGAAGAGAACGTTCGTGCTTGCGTGAGGTGCAACAGCGTCGATTCGCTTTTCTGTACGGGGAGAAATAGAACGTTGAGTTGACTTATCGGGTCTTCGTTGGAATTACCGTCGCTGGCATTGTAAACTCCAGATGACCTTGTGATTCCTTCGTCGGGCACTGGTAAAGGGTGGCGATGATTCGTTCTATAATAGTAATACCCGTCGTAGCGTTTCGACCGATGTCACCCGCCACGAATGTCTCTCTCGACGTGGAAACCCCGCGCCGAAGAGTAAACGCGAAGGCTTACCATACGAAAGAAAACGGTATTATACGCCTGTGGTATGTGCGTCTCGGCTCTGTGATACGCGATCGGCAGAGTTACAAAAAAACGTTGATGGGCCACGATTTCCGTGCGTCTTACATCTTTCGACGATGGGACGATCCACGCGAAGAGTAGTTACGTGCTCGCGCGAGGTGCGATAGCGTCGATTCGCTTTTCTGTACGGGGAGAAATAGAACGATGAGTTGACTTATCGGGTCTTCGTTGGAATTACCGTCGCTGGCATTGTAAACTCCAGATGACCTTGTGATTCCTTCGTCGGGCACTGGTAAAGGGTGGCGATGATTCGTTCTATAATAGAAATACCCGTCGTAGCGATTCGGCCGAGACACCCGCCACGAAACTCTCTCTCGTCGTGGAATCCCCATGTCGGAGAGTAAAACGCGAAGGCTAACTATATAAGAAACATATAGTATTATTTATGCCTGTGGTTCTCCGTTTGTCCTACTCTCAGATACGCGACTCGGAGAGTTACGAATAATCGTGATGGACCACGATTTCTGTACGTCTTACATCTTTCGACGATGGGACGATCCACGCGAAGAGATCATTCCTGCTTGCGTGAGGTGCGATAGCGCCGATTCGCTTTTCTGTACGGGGAGAAATAGAACGATGAGTTGACTTATCGGGTCTTCGTTGGAATTACCGTCGCTGGCATTGTAAACTCCAGATGACCTTGTGATTCCTTCGTCGGGCACTGGTAAAGGGTGGCGATGATTCGTTCTATAATAGAAATACCCGTCGTAGCGATTCGGCCGTGTCACCCGCCACGAAAATCTCTCTCGTCGTGGAATCCCCGCGTCGTAGAGTAAACGCGAAGGCTTGCTATAGAAGACTATAGTTTATACGCCTGTGGTTCACCGGTTGCCTGCTCTCCGGGGTACGCGATCGCGCAGGAGTTACGGAAGAACTTGATGGGCCACGATCTCCAAGCGGCTATATCTTTCGACGATGGGACGATTCACGCGAAGAGAACGTTCGTGCATGCGTGAGGTGCGATAGCGTTGATTCGCTTGTCTGTACGGGGAGAAATAGAACGATGAGTTGACTTATCGGGTCTTCGTTGGAATTACCGTCGCTGGCATTGTAAACTCCAGATGACCTTGTGATTCCTTCGTCGGGCACTGGTAAAGGGTGGCGATGATTCGTTCTATAATAGAAATACCCGTCGTAGCGTTTCGACCGATGTCACCCGCCACGAAATTCTCTCTCGTCGTGGAATCCCCGCGTCGGAGAGTAACCGCCGAAGGCTTGCTATAGAAGACTATAGTTTATACGCCTGTGGTTCACCGGTTGCCGGCTCTCCGGGGCACGCGATCGCGCGAAGGTTACGGAGGGACGTGAAGCGCCCGAGCAATGAAACGTCCGCAGGAGGAAACGAGCAACCGCCGAACATTGTTTCGCGACGTTTCCATAATGTATTGTCGTTTCGCTCGCATCCCGCTTCTTTCCCCTAGTTTCCTCGACGCGTAGTTTCGCAGCCTTAGTGGACGAATCATTCTCGATTCGAGGAAAGATATGCAGTGGGGCGTGCAATGAGCCCGCCAGAGACCACGATCTCCAATGCGTCTTTACATCTTTCGACGATGGGATGATCCACGCGAAGAGAACGTTCGTGCTTGCGCGAGGTGCGTTAGCGTCGATTCGCTTTTCTGTACGGGGAGAAATAGAACGATGAGTTGACTTATCGGGTCTTCGTTGGAATTACCGTCGCTGGCATTGTAAACTCCAGATGACCTTGTGATTCCTTCGTCGGGCACTGGTAAAGGGTGGCGATGATTCGTTCTATAATAGAAATACCCGTCGTAGCGATTCGGCCGAGTCACCCGCCACGAAACTGTCTCTCTTTCGTCGTGGAAACCCCGCGTCGGAGAGTAAAACGCGCGAAGGCTGTGACTGTAACATATATATATACAGTATACAATGCCTGTGGTTTTTGCGCGTGTCGGCTCTTCGGTATACGCGATCGGCCAGAGTTACGGAGGGACGGTGAAGCGCACGAGAAATTGAAACGGCCGCACGATTGGAACCGAGCAACCGTCGAACATTGTTTCGCGACGTTTCCATAATGCGTTTTCGTTTCGCTCGCATACCGCTTCTTTTCCCCTAGTCTCTGAGACGCGTTTTCGAGCCGTTCTTCTACTATCGATTCTCGTAGAGAGAAGGGACCGGGTAGTCTGGAAGTGGAACCCGCATCTTGCGTGTACCGTACACGGAATTGAGAGGACCGGCCGTGAAGCTCGTTTTAAAGCCGTGCGTCTGACACCCAACTCTTGCGCGCCAATTTCGCGGCAAGAGATAATATGGGACGAATGACCGGCAAAGAGCCAGCTGTGAAGTCTGTTTTTTTAATCGAATCCGTGGACGTGTGTATGCCGTAGCGTCGCTCGTCGTGTTCGTTCATGGTCGTTCCGAGAGAAAGAACGAAAGCGGTAACGAAGGGACCGGCCGTGAAGCTCGTTTTAAAGCCGCGCGTCTGACACCCAACTCTTGCGCGCCAATTTCGCGGCAAGAGATAACATGGGACGAATGACCGGCAAAGAGCCAGCTGTGAAGTCTTTTTTCATTATTTGCTTTCAATCGATCGATCGGTACGATTCGTGCAACGTTTCGCGCGATGCGACGCGAAAACATGCGCGCAACAATAGATGCGTCTGATCGGAAGAACGCGAGGGTCGACTGCACGCGATGGATTCAGTATCGGGTAGGATACAAAATATATCCCCGTCGTTTCCACGCGTGCGAGTCTTCTGCGTCTTTCGCGGGTTTTTGAATGCACTATACGCCCGGAACGTCGAGAAATATATACATATTACTTGAACGTTTTTCGTCTCGAAAGGCTTCGGTGTCGTCTCCAAGGCGACGCCTGAATCTCCTTCGCGCGCTGGTCGGAGATTCAGGTATCAACTTTTATCTTCTCTTTGAAAGAAGAGAGATATTAGGTCGAACAAATGAGAATAAAATTATATATGTGAAATATAAAATTTATACGATTACCCTGAACGGTGGATCACTTGGCTCGTGGGTCGATGAAGAACGCAGCTAATTGCGCGTCAACGTGTGAACTGCAGGACACATGAACATCGACATTTCGAACGCACATTGCGGTCCACGGATACAATTCCTGGACCACGCCTGGCTGAGGGTCGTTTACGTACCATACACTGCTTGCGTAGCTCTGTCAAATCCCCGCCGTCGTTCACCTCTTCGGATCGAACGTTTTTTTACCGAAGGGCGCAAAGAACGTTTCTGAGTCGGGTTAAGAGAAGGATGCTACGTACGAGCGAACGATGGGTGTCTCGTCGGCGTTTGTCGCGGACACGCGAAAATTCTGTGAATTTCACGGACAGTGTACGTTCTAGTTGTTGCAAAACGATCGGAATCGTTTGTATGGACTCGCGTGAGTGTTCGCGGCGTCGTGCGTCGTTCAATTACGACCGCCCGCGGATACCGCTCCACTGCGATATGGATCTGAGCGACAACTTTTTCGGCTGTTCGTGAGATGAACGGTTTCGTGTGTTTAGAAAAATTTTTTTTCCCGCGCTCCCGACGTCACCTGAAATGATGCGTCAGAGGTGAAAGAAAATATTAAGAAGTCGAGAGAGAGAGAGACTACACACGTTTTATTCATATTTTGTATACCGTGCGTGAGACGGATGTGCACGACACGTCGTATGTCGGTATATTACCGACTGGCCCCAGGGAGATTGTTTTCTTCCTCTCTTACGAATGAGATGTACGTTTCGGAGGATCGTCGTTACCGAAACACACGGCAAAACGAGACTTCTCGCAGCAGAACCTTTATACACAATACACATCGACTCTTTTTACCCCGAGAGAGAGAGAAAAGGTGTATTTCTTTTTTTTATTTTTCGAATTCGACGCACGAACGCTTTGACGACTGGAGAAAAACACGGTGTGTGTTAAAATCGTGCGGGACGAGCATGCGTATTCGTAACGGGTCGAATAGTTCTTATTCCCCGTCGTCGCGTGTCCTCGCTGGACCACCACCGTGCGCTTCCGCCACGTTCAGTTGAATTTCGAAATATATATATATAAAAAGAATCACCATATACTCTCTTTCGGGAGGTGTATTTTTATCGGTTTCTGCTATAGAGAAGAGACGGAGATCGTGTTGTGAGGTGTAACGTTTCTGTATCCCCGTTTCGGAG
>NW_027475893.1:0-27757 GCF_051020985.1 Nomia melanderi | reverse complement strand
TAAACTATAAACTACAAAACTATATAAAACTATATAAAAGTAAATAAAACTATATAAAGCTATATAAAACTATATAATACTATATAATACTATATAAAACTATATAAAACTATATAAAACTATATAAAACTATATAATACTATATAAACCAATATGAAACTATATAAAACTAATAAAAACTATATAAAAACTATATAAAACTATATGAAACTGTATAAAACTATATAAAACTAATAAAACTATATAAAACTATATAGAACTATATTAAACTATTTAAAACTGTATTAAAACTATATAAAACTATATAAAACTATATAAAAACTATATAAAACTATATAAAACTATATAACTATATAAAAACTATATTAAACTATATAAAACTATATAAAACTATATAAAACTATATAAAAACTAATAAACCTATATAAAACTATATAAAAACTATATGAAACTATATAAAAACTATATTAAAACTATTTAAAACTAATAGAACTATATAAAAGTATACAAAATGATAAAGAACTATTTAAAACTATTTAAAACTATATAAAATTATATAAAACTATATAAAAACTATACAAAATTATAAAGAACTATATAAAACTATATAAAACTATATAAAAACTATATAATACTATATAAAACAATATGAAACTATATAAAAACTAATAAAACCATATAAAAACTAATAAAACTATATAAAGCTATATAAAACTATATAATACTATATAATACTATATAAAACTATATAAAAGTATATAAAACTATATAAAACTATATAAAACTATATAAAACTATATAAAACTATATAAAACTATATAAAACTATATGAAACTATATAAAACTATATAAAACTATATAAAACTATATAAAACTAATAAACCTATATAAAACTATATGATACTATGTAAAACAATATGAAACTATATAAAACTAATAAAACCATATAAAACTATATAAAACTACATAAAACTATATAAAACTATATAAAACTATATAAAACTAATAAAACTATATAAAGCTATATAAAACCATATAATACTATATAAAACTATATAAAACTAATAAAACTATATAAAGCTATATAAAACTATATAATACTATATAATACTATATAAAACTATATAAAAGTATATAAAACTATATAAAACTATATAAAACTATATAAAACTATATAAAACTAATAAAACAATATAAAGCTATATAAAACTATATAATACTATACAAAACTATATAAAACTATATTAAACTATATAAACTATATAAAACTATATAAAACTATATAAAACTATATAAAACTATATAAAACTATATAAAAGTAATAAAACTATATAAAGCTATATAAAACTATATAATACTATATAATACTATATAAAACTATGTAAAATTATATAAAACTATATAATACTATATAAACCCATATGAAACTATATAAAACTAATAAAACTATATAAAACTGTATAAAACTATATAAAACTATATCGAACTATATTAAACTATTTAAAACTGTATTAAAACTATATAAAACTATATAAAACTATATAAAACTATATAAAACTATATAAAACTATATAAAACTATATAAAACTATATAAAACTATATAAAACTATATAAAACTATATAAAACTATATAAAACTATATAAAACTAATAAAATTATATAAAACTATATAAAACTATATGAAACTATATAAAACTATATAAAACTAATAAAACTAATAAAACTAAATAAAACTATATTAAACTATATAAAACTATATAATACTATATAAAACTAATAAAATTATATAAAACTATATAAAACTATATGAAACTATATAAAACTATATAAAACTAATAAAACTAATAAAACTATATAAAACTAATAAAACTATATAAAACTATATAATACTATATAAAACAATATGAAACTATATAAAACTATATGAAACTATATAAAACTAATAAAACTATATAAATCTATATGAAACTATAAAAAACAATATAAAACTATATAAAACTATATAAAACTAATAAAACAATATAAAGCTATATAAAACTATATAATACTATATAATACTATATAAAACTATATAAAACTATATAAAACTATATAAAACTATATAAAACTATATAAAACTATATAAAACTAATAAATCTATATAAAGCTATATAAAACTATATAATTCTATATAAAACTATATAATACTATATAATACTATATAAAACTATATAAAACTATATAAAACTATATAAAATTATATAAAACTATATAAAAGTAATAAAACTATATAAAGCTATATAAAACTATATAATACTATATAATACTATATAAAACTATATAAAACTATATAAAACTATATAAAACTATATAATACTATATAAACCAATATGAAACTATATAAAACTAATAAAACTATATAAAACTATATAAAACTATATAAAACTGTATAAAACTATATAAAACTAATAAAACTATATAAAACTATATAAAACTATATAGAACTATATTAAACTATTTAAAACTGTATTAAAACTATATAAAACTATATAAAACTATATAAAACTATATAAAACTATATAAAACTATATAAAACTATATAACTATATAAAACTATATTAAACTATTTAAAACTATATAAAACTATATAAAACTATATGAAACTATATAAAACTATATAAAACTATATAAAACTATATCAAACTATATAAAACTATATAAAAATATGTAAAACTATATGAAACTATTTAAAACTAATAAAACTATATAAATCTATATGAAACTATATAAAACTATATAAAACTATATAAAACTAATAAAACTATATAAAACTATATAATACTATATAAAACAATATGAAACTATATAAAACTAATAAAACCATATAAAACTATATAAAACTATATAAAACTATATAAAACAATATAAAACTATATAAAACTAATAAAACTATATAAAGCTATATAAAACTATATAATACTATATAATACTATATAAAACTATATAAAACTATATAAAACTATATAAAACTATATAAAACTATATAAAACTATATAAAACTATATAAAACTAATAAATCTATATAAAGCTATATAAAACTATATAATTCTATATAAAACTATATAAAACTATATAAAACTATATAAAACTATATAAAACTATACAAAACTATATAAAATTATATAAAACTATATAATACTATATAAAACAATATGAAACTAATAAAATTATATAAAACTATATAAAACTATATGAAACTATATAAAACTATATAAAACTAATAAAACTAATAAAACTAAATAAAACTAATAAAACTATATAAAACTATATAATACTATATAAAACTAATAAAATTATATAAAACTATATAAAACTATATGAAACTATATAAAACTATATAAAAGTAATAAAACTATATAAAGCTATATAAAACTATATAATACTATATAATACTATATAAAACTATATAAAACTATATAAAACTATATAAAACTATATAATACTATATAAACCAATATGAAACTATATAAAACTAATAAAACTATATAAAACTATATAAAACTATATAAAACTGTATAAAACTATATAAAACTAATAAAACTATATAAAACTATATAAAACTATATAGAACTATATTAAACTATTTAAAACTGTATTAAAACTATATAAAACTATATAAAACTATATAAAACTATATAAAACTATATAAATCTATATAAAACTAATAAACCTATATAAAACTATATAAAACTATATGAAACTATATAAAACTATGTGAAACTATATAAAACTATATTAAACTATATAAAACTATATAATACTATATAAAACTAATAAAACTATATAAAAGTATATAAAACTATATAAAACTAATAAAACTATATAAAACTATATAAAACTATATAAAACTATATGAAACTATATAAAACTAATAAAACTATATAAAACTATATGAAACTATATAAAACTATATAAAACTAATAAAACTATATAAAACCATATAATACTATATAAAACAATATGAAACTATATAAAACTAATAAAACCATATAAAACTATATAAATCTATATAAAACTATATAAAACTATATAAAACTATATAAAACTAATAAAACTATATAAAGCTATATAAAACTATATAATACTATATAATACTATATAAAATAATATAAAAGTATATAAAACTATATAAAACTATATAAAACTATATAAAACTATATAAAACTATATAAAACTATATAAAACTATATAAAACTATATAAAACTATATAATACTATATAATACTATATAAAACAATATAAAACTATATAAAACTATATAAAACTATATAAAAGTAATAAAAATATATAAAGCTATATAAAACTATATAATACTATATAAAACTATATAAAACTATATTAAACTATATAAACTATATAAAACTATATAAAACTATATGAAACTATATAAAACTATATAAAACTAATAAATCTATATAAAGCTATATAAAACTATATAATTCTATATAAAACTATATAAAACTATATAAAACTATATAAAACTATACAAAACTATATAAAACTATATAAAACCATATAAAAGTAATAAAACTATATAAAGCTATATAAAACTATATAATACTATATAATACTATATAATACTATATGAAACTATATAAAACTATATGAAACTATATAAAACTATATAAAACTATATAAAACTATATAACTATATAAAACTATATTAAACTATATAAAACTATATGAAACTATATAAAACTATATGAAACTATATAAAACTATATAAAACAATATAAAACTAATAAACCTATATAAAACTATATAAAACTATATGAAACTATATAAAACTATATTAAACTATTTAAAACTAATAGAACTATATAAAAGTATACAAAATGATAAAGAACTATTTAAAACTATTTAAAACTATATAAAATTATATAAAACTATATAAAACTTTACAAAATTATAAAGAACTATATAAAACTATATAAAACTGTATAAAAATATATAAAACTAATAAAACTATATAAAACTATATAAAACTATATAAAACTATATGAAACTATATAAAACTAATAAAACTATATAAAACTATATGAAACTATATAAAACTATATAAAACTAATAAAAGTATATAAAACTATATAATACTATATAAAACAATATGAAACTATATAAAACTAATAAAACCATATAAAACTAATAAAACTATATAAAGCTATATAAAACTATATAATACTATATAATACTATATAAAACTATATAAAACTATATAAAACTATATAATACTATATAAACCCATATGAAACTATATAAAACTAATAAAACTATATAAAACTGTATAAAACTATATAAAACTAATAAAACTATATTAAACTATATAGAACTATATTAAACTATTTAAAACTGTATTAAAACTATATAAAACTATATAAAACTATATAAAACTATATAAAACTATATAAAACTATATAAAACTAACAAAACTATATAAAACTATATAAAACTATATAAAACAATATAAAACTATATAAAACTATATAACACTATATAAAACTATATAAAACTATATAAAACTAACAAAACTATATAAAACTATATAAAACTATATAAAACTATATAAAACTATATAAAGCTATATAAAACTATATAATACTATATAATACTATATAAAACTATATAAAAGTATATAAAACTATATAAGACTATATAAAACTATATAAAACTATATAAAACTATATAAAACTATATAAAGCTATATGAAACTATATAAAACTATATAAAAATATATAAAACTATATGAAACTATTTAAAACTAATAAAACAATATAAAACTATATAAAACTATATAAAACTAATAAAACTATATAAAACTATATAAAACTAATAAACCTATATAAAACTATATAATACTATATACAACTATATAAAAGTATATAAAACTATATAAAACTATATAAAACTATATAAAACTATATAAAACTAATAAAACTATATAAAGCTATATAAAACTATATAATACTATATAAAACTATATAAAACTATATTAAACTATATAAACTATATAAAACTATATAAAACTATATAAAACTATATGAAACTATATAAAACTATGTGAAACTATATAAAACTATATTAAACTATATAAAACTATATAATACTATATAAAACTAATAAAACTATATAAAAGTATATAAAACTATATAAAACTAATAAAACCATATAAAACTATATAAAACTATATAAAACTATATAAAACTATATAAAACTAATAAAACTATATAAAGCTATATAAAACTATACAAAACTATATAAAACTATATAAAACTATATAAAACTATATAAAACTATATAAAACCATATGAAACTATATAAAACTATGTGAAACTATATAAAACTATATTAAACTATATAAAACTATATAATACTATATAAAACTAAGAAAACTATATAAAAGTATATAAAACTATATAAAAGTATACAAAATGATAAAGAACTATATAAAACTATTTACAACTATATAAAATTATATAAAAAACTATATAAAACTATACAAAATTATAAAGAACTATATAAAACTATATAAAACTATATAAAACTATATAAAACTATATGAAACTATATAAAACTAATAAAACTATATAAAACTATATGAAACTATATAAAACTATATAAAACTATATAAAACTAATAAAACTATATAAAACTATATAATACTATATAAAACAATATGAAACTATATAAAACTAATAAAACTATATAAAGCTATAAAAAACTATGTAATACTATATAATGCTATATAAAACTATATAAAAGTATATAAAACTATATAAAACTATATAAAACTATATAAAACTATATAAAACTATATAAAACTATATAAAACTATATAAAACTATATAAAACTAATAAAACTATATAAAACTATATTAAACTATATAAAACTATATAATACTATATAAAACTAATAAAACTATATAAAAGTATATAAAACTATATAAAACTATATAAAACTAATAAAACTATATAAAACTATATAAAACTATATAAAACTATATAAAACTATATAATACTATATGAACCAATATGAAACTATATAAAACTAATAAAACTATATAAAACTATATAAAACTATATAAAACTGTATAAAACTATATAAAACTATTAAAACTATATAAAACTATATAGAACTATATTAAACTATTTAAAACTGTATTAAAACTATATAAAACTATATAAAACTATATAAAACCATATAAAACTATATAAAACTATATAAAACTATATAAAACAATATTAAACTATATAAAACTATATAAAACTATATAAAACTATGTGAAACTATATAAAACTATATAAAACTATATAAAGCTATATAAAACTATATGAAACTATATAAAACTGTATAAAAATATATAAAACTATATGAAACTATTTAAAAGTAATAAAACAATATAAAACTGTATAAAACTATATAAAACTATATAAAACTATATAAAACTATATAAAACTAATAAACCTATATAAAACTATATAAAACTATATGAAACTACATAAAACTATATTAAACTATTTAAAACTAATAAAACTATATAAAAGTATACAAAATGATAAAGAACTATATGAAACTATTTAAAACTATATAAAATTATATAAAACTATATAAAACTATACAAAATTATAAAGAACTATATTAAATTATATAAAACTGTATAAAAATATATAAAACTAATAAAACTATATAAAACTATATAAAACTATATAAAACTATATGAAACTATATAAAACTAATAAAACTATATAAAACTATATGAAACTATATAAAACTATATAAAACTAATAAAACTATATAAAACTATATAATACTAAATAAAACAATATGAGACTATATAAAACTAATAAAACCATATAAAACTATATAAAACTATATAAAACTATATAAAACTATATAAAACTATATAAAACTAATAAAACTATATAAAGCTATATAAAACTATATAATACTATATAATACTATATAAAACTATATAAAAGTATATAAAACTATATAAAACTATATAAAACTATATAAAACTATATAAAACTAATAAAACTATATAAAGCTATATAAAACTATATAATACTATATAAAACTATATAAGACTATATTAAACTATATAAACTATATAAAACTATATAAAACTATATAAAACTATATAAAACTATATAAAACTATATAATACTATATAAACCCATATAAAACTATATAAAACTAATAAAACTATATAAAACTGTATAAAACTATATAAAACTAATAAAACTATATAAAACTATATAGAACAATATTAAACTATTTAAAACTGTATTAAAACTATATAAAACTATATAAAACTATATAAAACTATATAAAAC
This sequence comes from Nomia melanderi, assembly GCF_051020985.1. NCBI lineage: Eukaryota > Metazoa > Arthropoda > Insecta > Hymenoptera > Halictidae > Nomia > Nomia melanderi. Next base: position 19,383 of record NW_027475893.1, on the reverse strand, counting down.
TATATAAAACTATATAAAACTATATAAAACTATATAAAAGTATATTAAACTATATAAAACTATATAAAACTATATAAAACTATATGAAACTATATGAAACTATATAAAACTATATAAAACTATATGAAACTATATAAAACTATATAAAAATATATAAAACTATATGAAACTATTTAAAACTAATAAAACAATATAAAACAATATAAAACTATATAAAACTATATAAAACTATATAAAACTATATAAAACAAATAAACCTATATAAAACTATATAAAACTATATGAAACTATATAAAACTATGTGAAACTATATAAAACTATATTAAACTATATAAAACTATCTAATACTATATAAAACTAATAAAACTATATAAAAGTATATAAAACTATATAAAACTATATAAAACTAATAAAACTATATAAAACTATATAAAACTATATAAAACTATATAAAACTATATAAAACTAATAAAACTATATAAAACTCTATAAAACTATATAAAACTATATAATACTATATAAAACAATATGAAACTATATAAAACTATATGAAACTATATAAAACTATGTGAAACTATATAAAACTATATTAAACTATATAAAACTATATAATACTATATAAAACTAATAAAACTATATAAAAGTATATAAAACTATATAAAACTATATAAAACTATACAAAACTATATAAAACTATATAAAAATATATAAACCTATATGAAACTATTTAAAACTAATAAAACAATATAATACTATATAATACTATATAAAACTATATAAAACTATATAAAACTATATAAAACTATATAAAACTATATAAAACTATATAAAACTATATAAAACTATATAAAACTATATAAAACTAATAAAACTATATAAACCTATATAAAACTATATAAAACTATATAAAACTATATAAAACTATATAAAACTATATAAAACTATATAAAACTATATGAAACTATATAAAACTATGTGAAACTATATAAAACTATATTAAACTATATAAAACTATATAAAACTATATAAAACTATGTGAAACTATATAAAACTATATAAAACTATATAAAAATATATAAAACTATATGAAACTATTTAAAACTAATAAAACAATATAAAACAATATAAAACTATATAAAACTATATAAAACTATATAAAACTATATAAAACAAATAAACCTATATAAAACTATATTAAACTATATGAAACTATATAATACTATGTAAAACTAATAAAACTATATAAAAGTATACAAAATGATAAAGAACTATATAAAACTATGTAAAACTATATAAAACTATATTAAACTATATAAAACTATATAACACTAATAAAACTATATAAAACTATATAAAACTATATAAAACTATATAAAACTATATAAAACTATATAAAACTATATAATACTATATGAAACTATATAAAACTATGTGAAACTATATAAAACTATATTAAACTATATAAAACTATATAATACTATATAAAACTATATAAAACTATATAAAACTATATAATACTATATAAAACAATATGAAACTATATAAAACTATATGAAACTATATAAAACTGATAAAACTATATAAAACTATATGAAACTGTATAAAACTATATAAAACTATATAAAAATAATAAAACTATATAAAACTATATAAAACTATATAATACTATATAATACTATATAAAACTATATAAAACTATATAAAACTATATTAAACTATATAAAACTATATAACACTATTAAGACTATATAAAACTATATAAAACTAATAAAACTATATAAAACTATATAAAACTAATAAATCTATATAAAGCTACATAAAACTATATAATTCTATATAAAACTATATAAAACTATATAAAACTATATAAAACTATACAAAACTATATAAAACTATATAAAAATATATAAAACTATATGAAACTATTTAAAACTAATAAAACAATATAAAACTATATAAAACTATATAAAACTATATAAAACTATATAAAACTAATAAACCTATATAAAACTATATAAAACTATATGAAACTATATAAAACTATGTGAAACTATATAAAACTATATTAAACTATATAAAACTATATAATACTATATAAAACTAATAAAACTATATAAAAGTATATAAAACTATATAAAACTAATAAAACTATATAAAACTATATAAAACTATATAAAACTATATAAAACTATATAAAACTATATAAAACTAATAAAACTATATAAAGCTATATAAAACTATATAAAACTATATAAAACTATATAAAACTATATAAAACTATATAAAACTATATAAAACCATATGAAACTATATAAAACTATGTGAAACTATATAAAACTATATTAAACTATATAAAACTATATAAAACTATATAATACTATATAAAACTAAGAAAACTATATAAAAGTATATAAAACTATATAAAAGTATACAAAATGATAAAGAACTATATAAAACTATTTACACCTATATAAAATTATATAAAAAACTATATAAAACTATACAAAATTATAAAGAACTATATAAAACTATATAAAACTATATAAAACTATATAAAACTATATGAAACTATATAAAACTAATAAAACTATATAAAACTATATGAAACTGTATAAAACTATATAAAACTATATAAAACTAATAAAACTATATAAAACTATATAATACTATATAAAACAATATGAAACTATATAAAACTAATAAAACCATATAAAACTATATAAAACTATATAAAACTATATAAAACTATATAAAACTATATAAAACTAATAAAACTATATAAAGCTATAAAAAACTATATAATACTATATAATGCTATATAAAACTATATAAAAGTATATAAAACTATATAAAACTATATAAAACTATATAAAACTATATAAAACTATATAAAACTAATAAAACTATATAAAACTATATAATACTATATAAAACAATATGAAACTATATAAAACTAATAAAACCATATAAAACTATATAAAACTATATAAAACTATATAAAACTATATAAAACTATATAAAACTAATAAAACTATATAAAGCTATAAAAAACTATATAATACTATATAATGCTATATAAAACTATATAAAAGTATATAAAACTATATAAAACTATATAAAACTATATAAAACTATATAAAACTATATAAAACTAATAAAACTATATAAAACTATATTAAACTATATAAAACTATATAATACTATATAAAACTAATAAAACTATATAAAAGTATATAAAACTATATAAAACTATATAAAACTAATAAAACTATATAAAACTATATAAAACTATATAAAACTATATAAAACTATATAATACTATATGAACCAATATGAAACTATATAAAACTAATAAAACTATATAAAACTATATAAAACTATATAAAACTGTATAAAACTATATAAAACTAATAAAACTATATAAAACTATATAGAACAATATTAAACTATTTAAAACTGTAATAAAACTATATAAAACTATATAAAACTATATAAAACTATATAAAACTATATAAAACTATATAAAACTATATAAAAGTATATTAAACTATATAAAACTATATAAAACTATATAAAACTATATGAAACTATATGAAACTATATAAAACTATATTAAACTATATAAAACTATATAATACTATATAAAACTAATAAAACTATATAAAAGTATATAAAAGTATATAAAACTATATAAAACTATATAAAACTAATAAAACTATATATAAAACTATATAAAACTATATAAAACTATATAAAACTATATAAAACTAATAAAACTATATAAAACTCTATAAAACTATATAAAACTATATAATATTATATAAAACAATATGAAACTATATAAAACTATATGAAACTATATAAAACTATGTGAAACTATATAAAACTATATTAAACTATATAAAACTATATAATACTATATAAAACTAATAAAACTATATAAAAGTATATAAAACTATATAAAACTATATAAAACTATATAAAACTAATAAAACTATATAAAACTATATAAAACTATATAATACTATATAATACTATATAAAACTATATAAAACTATATAAAACTATATAAAACTATATTAAACTATATAATACTATATAACACTATTAAGACTATATAAAACTATATAAAACTAATAAAACTATATAAAACTATATAAAACTAATAAATCTATATAAAGCTACATAAAACTATATAATTCTATATAAAACTATATAAAACTATATAAAACTATATAAAACTATACAAAACTATATAAAACTATATAAAAATATATAAAACTATATGAAACTATTTAAAACTAATAAAACAATATAAAACTATATAAAACTATATAAAACTATATAAAACTAATAAACCTATATAAAACTATATAAAACTATATGAAACTATATAAAACTATGTGAAACTATATAAAACTATATTAAACTATATAATACTATATAATACTATATAAAACTAATAAAACTATATAAAAGTATATAAAACTATATAAAACTAATAAAACTATATAAAACTATATAAAACTATATAAAACTATATAAAACTATATTAAACTATATAAAACTATATAATACTATATAAAACTATATAAAACTATATAAAACTATATAATACTATATAAAACAATATGAAACTATATAAAACTATATGAAACTATATAAAACTAATAAAACTATATAAAACTATATGAAACTGTATAAAACTATATAAAACTATATAAAAATAATAAAACTATATAAAACTATATAAAACTATATAATACTATATAATACTATATAAAACTATATAAAACTATATAAAACTATATTAAACTATATAAAACTATATAACACTATTAAGACTATATAAAACTATATGAAACTAATAAAACTATATAAAACTATATAAAACTAATAAATCTATATAAAGCTACATAAAACTATATAATTCTATATAAAACTATATAAAACTATATAAAACTATATAAAACTATACAAAACTATATAAAACTATATAAAAATATATAAAACTATATGAAACTATTTAAAACTGATAAAACAATATAAAACTATATAAAACTATATAAAACTATATAAAACTATATAAAACTAATAAACCTATATAAAACTATATAAAACTATATGAAACTATATAAAACTATGTGAAACTATATAAAACTATATTAAACTATATAAAACTATATAATACTATATAAAACTAATAAAACTATATAAAAGTATATAAAACTATATAAAACTAATAAAACTATATAAAACTATATAAAACTATATAAAACTATATAAAACTATATAAAACTAATAAAACTATATAAAGCTATATAAAACTATATAAAACTATATAAAACTATATAAAACTATATAAAACTATATAAAACTATATAAAACCATATGAAACTATATAAAACTATGTGAAACTATATGAAACTATATTAAACTATATAAAACTATATAATACTATATAAAACTAAGAAAACTATATAAAACTATATAAAACTATATAAAACTATATAAAACTAATAAAACTATATAAAACTATATAAAACTATATAATACTATATAATACTATATAAAACTATATAAAACTATATAAAACTATATTAAACTATATAAAACTATATAACACTATTAAGACTATATAAAACTATATAAAACTAATAAAACTATATAAAACTATATAAAACTAATAAATCTATATAAAGCTACATAAAACTATATAATTCTATATAAAACTATATAAAACTATATAAAACTATATAAAACTATATAAAACTATACAAAACTATATAAAACTATATAAAAATATATAAAACAATATGAAACTATTTAAAACTAATAAAACAATATAAAACTATAAAACTATATAAAACTATATAAAACTATATAAAACTAATAAACCTATATAAAACTATATAAAACTATATGAAACTATATAAAACTATATTAAACTATATAAAACTATATAACACTATTAAAACTATATAAAACTATATAAAACTAATAAAACTATATAATACTATATAATACTATATAAAACTATATAAAACTATATAAAACTATATAAAACTATATAAAACTATATAAAACTATATAAAACTATATAAAACTAATAAAACTATATAAACCTATATAAAACTATATAAACCTATATAAAACTATATAAAACTATATTAAACTATATAAAACTATATAATACTATATAAAACTAAGAAAACTATATAAAACTATATAAAACTAATAAAACTATATAATACTATATAATACTATATAAAACTATATAAAACTATATAAAACTATATAAAACTATATAAAACTATATAAAACTATATAAAACTATATAAAACTAATAAAACTATATAAACCTATATAAAACTATATAAACCTATATAAAACTATATAAAACTATATTAAACTATATAAAACTGTATAATACTATATAAAACTAAGAAAACTATATAAAAGTATATAAAACTATATAAAAGTATACAAAATGATAAAGAACTATATAAAACTATTTACAACTATATAAAATTATATAAAAAACTATATAAAACTATACAAAATTATAAAGAACTATATAAAACTATATAAAACTATATAAAACTATATAAAACTATATGAAACTATATAAAACTAATAAAACTATATAAAACTATATGAAACTATATAAAACTATATAAAACTATATAAAACTAATAAAACTATATAAAACTATATAATACTATATAAAACAATATGAAACTATATAAAACTAATAAAACCATATAAAACTATATAAAACTATATAAAACTATATAAAACTGTATAAAACTATATAAAACTAATAAAACTATATAAAGCTATAAAAAACTATATAATACTATATAATGCTATATAAAACTATATAAAAGTATATAAAACTATATAAAACTATATAAAACTATATAAAACTATATAAAACTATATAAAACTAATAAAACTATATAAAACTATATAATACTATATAAAACAATATGAAACTATATAAAACTAATAAAACCATATAAAACTATATAAAACTATATAAAACTATATAAAACTATATAAAACTATATAAAACTAATAAAACTATATAAAGCTATAAAAAACTATATAATACTATATAATGCTATATAAAACTATATAAAAGTATATAAAACTATATAAAACTATATAAAACTATATAAAACTATATAAAACTATATAAAAACTAATAAAACTATATAAAACTATATTAAACTATATAAAACTATATAATACTATATGAAACTAATAAAACTATATAAAAGTATATAAAACTATATAAAACTATATAAAACTAATAAAACTATATAAAACTATATAAAACTATATAAAACTATATAAAACTATATAATACTATATGAACCAATATGAAACTATATAAAACTAATAAAACTATATAAAACTATATAAAACTATATAAAACTGTATAAAACTATATAAAACTATTAAAACTATATAAAACTATATAGAACTATATTAAACTATTTAAAACTGTATTAAAACTATATAAAACTATATAAAACTATATAAAACTATATAAAACTATATAAGACTATATAAAACTATATAAAACTATATGAAACTATTTAAAACTAATAAAACAATATAAAACTATATAAAAGTATATAAAACTATATAAAACTATATAAAACTATATAAAACTATATAAAACTAATAAAACTATATAAAGCTATATAAAACTATATAATACTATATAAAACTATATAAAACTATATTAAACTATATAAACTATATAAAACTATATAAAACTATATAAAACTATATAAAACTATATAAAACTATATAATACTATATAAACCCATATGAAACTATATAAAACTAATAAAACTATATAAAACTGTATAAAACTATATAAAACTAATAAAACTATATAAAACTATATAGAACAATATTAAACTATTTAAAACTGTATTAAAACTATATAAAACTATATAAAACTATATAAAACTATATAAAACTATATAAAACTATATAAAACTATATAAAAGTATATTAAACTATATAAAACTATATAAAACTATATAAAACTATATAAAACTATATGAAACTATATGAAACTATATAAAACTATATAAAACTATATGAAACTATATAAAACTATATAAAAATATATAAAACTATATGAAACTATTTAAAACTAATAAAACAATATAAAACAATATAAAACTATATAAAACTATATAAAACTATATAAAACTATATAAAACTATATAAAACAAATAAACCTATATAAAACTATATAAAACTATATGAAACTATATAAAACTATATAAAAGTATATAAAACTATATAAAACTATATAAAACTATATAAAACTATATAAAACCAATAAAACTATATAAAACTATATAAAACTATATAATACTATATAATACTATATAAAACTATATAAAACTATATAAAACTATATTAAACTATATAATACTATATAACACTATTAAGACTATATAAAACTATATAAAACTAATAAAACTATATAAAACTATATAAAACTAATAAATCTATATAAAGCTACATAAAACTATATAATTCTATATAAAACTATATAAAACTATATAAAACTATATAAAACTATACAAAACTATATAAAACTATATAAAAATATATAAAACTATATGAAACTATTTAAAACTAATAAAACAATATAAAACTATATAAAACTATATAAAACTATATAAAACTATATAAAACTAATAAACCTATATAAAACTATATAAAACTATATGAAACTATATAAAACTATGTGAAACTATATAAAACTATATTAAACTATATAAAACTATATAATACTATATAAAACTAATAAAACTATATAAAAGTATATAAAACCATATAAAACTATAAAACTATATAAAACTATATGAAACTATATAAAACTCTATAGAACTATGTAAAACTATATAAAACAATATAAAGCTATATAAAACTATATAAAACTATATAAAACTATATAATACTATATAAAACAATATGAAACTATATAAAACTATATGAAACTATATAAAACTAATAAAACTATATAAAACTATATGAAACTGTATAAAACTATATAAAACTATATAAAAATAATAAAACTATATAAAACTATATAAAACTATATAAAACTATATAATACTATATAATACTATATAAAACTATATAAAACTATATAAAACTATATAACACTATTAAGACTATATAAAACTATATAAAACTAATAAAACTATATAAAACTATATAAAACTAATAAATCTATATAAAGCTACATAAAACTATATAATTCTATATAAAACTATATAAAACTATATAAAACTATATAAAACTATACAAAACTATATAAAACTATATAAAAATATATAAAACTATATGACCCTATTTAAAACTGATAAAACAATATAAAACTATATAAAACTATATAAAACTATATAAAACTATATATAACTAATAAACCTATATAAAACTATATAAAACTATATGAAACTATATAAAACTATGTGAAACTATATAAAACTATATTAAACTATATAAAACTATATAATACTATATAAAACTAATAAAACTATATAAAAGTATATAAAACTATATAAAACTAATAAAACTATATAAAACTATATAAAACTATATAAAACTATATAAAACTATATAAAACTATATAAAACTAATAAAACTATATAAAGCTATATAAAACTATATAAAACTATATAAAACTATATAAAACTATATAAAACTATATAAAACTAATAAAACTATATAAAGCTATAAAAAACTATATAATACTATATAATGCTATATAAAACTATATAAAAGTATATAAAACTATATAAAACTATATAAAACTATATAAAACTATATAAAACTATATAAAACTAATAAAACTATATAAAACTATATTAAACTATATAAAACTATATAATACTATATAAAACTAATAAAACTATATAAAAGTATATAAAACTATATAAAACTATATAAAACTAATAAAACTATATAAAACTATATAAAACTATATAAAACTATATAAAACTATATAATACTATATGAGCCAATATGAAACTATATAAAACTAATAAAACTATATAAAACTATATAAAACTATATAAAACTGTATAAAACTATATAAAACTATTAAAACTATATAAAACTATATAGAACTATATTAAACTATTTAAAACTGTATTAAAACTATATAAGACTATATAAAACTATATAAAAGTATATAAAACTATATAAAACTATATAAAACTATATAAAACTATATAAAACTAATAAAACTATATAAAGCTATATAAAACTATATAATACTATATAAAACTATATAAAACTATATTAAACTATATAAACTATATAAAACTATATAAAACTATATAAAACTATATAGAACTATATAATACTATATAAACCCATATGAAACTATATAAAACTAATAAAACTATATAAAACTATATAGAACAATATTAAACTATTTAAAACTGTATTAAAACTATATGAAACTATATAAAACTACATAAAACTATATAAAACTATATGAAATTATATAAAACTATATAAAAGTATATTAAACTATATAAAACTATATAAAACTATATAAAACTATATGAAACTATATGAAACTATATAAAACTATATAAAACTATATGAAACTATATAAAACTATATAAAAATATATAAAACTATATGAAACTATTTAAAACTAATAAAACAATATAAAACAATATAAAACTATATAAAACTATATAAAACTATATAAAACTATATAAAACTATATGAAACTATATAAAACTAATATAACTATATAAAACTATATGAAACTATATAAAACTATATAAAACTAATAAAACTATATAAAACTATATAATACTATATAAAACAATATGAAACTATATAAAACTAATAAAACCATATAAAACTATATAAAACTATATAAAACTATATAAAACTATATAAAACTATATAAAACTAATAAAACTATATAAAGCTATAAAAAACTATATAATACTATATAATGCTATATAAAACTATATAAAAGTATATAAAACTATATAATACTATATAAAACTATATAAAACTATATAAAACTATATAAAACTAATAAAACTATATAAAACTATATAAAACTATATAAAACTATATAAAACTAATAAAACTATATAAAACTATATAAAACTATATAATACTATATAATACTATATAAAACTATATAAAACTATATAAAACTATATTAAACTATATAAAACTATATAACACTATTAAGACTATATAAAACTATATAAAACTAATAAAACTATATAAAACTATATAAAACTAATAAATCTATATAAAGCTACATAAAACTATATAATTCTATATAAAACTATATAAAACTATATAAAACTATATAAAACTATACAAAACTATATAAAACTATATAAAACTAATAAAACTATATAAAAGTATACAAAATGATAAAGAACTATATAAAACTATGTAAAACTATATAAAACTATATTAAACTATATAAAACTATATAACACTAATAAAACTATATAAAACTATATAAAACTATATAAAACTATATAAAACTATATAAAACTATATAAAACTATATAATACTATATGAAACTATATAAAACTATGTGAAACTATATAAAACTATATTAAACTATATAAAACTATATAATACTATATAAAACTATATAAAACTATATAAAACTATATAATACTATATAAAACAATATGAAACTATATAAAACTAATAAAACTATATAAAAGTATATAAAACTATATAAAAGTATACAAAATGATAAAGAACTATATAAAACTATTTAAAACTATCTAAAATTATATAAAAAACTATATAAAACTATACAAAATTATAAAGAACTATATAAAAATATATAAAACTATATAAAACTATATAAAACTGTATGAAACTATATGAAACTAATAAAACTATATAAAACTATATGAAACTGTATAAAACTATATAAAACTAATAAAACTATATAAAACTATATAATACTATATAAAACAATATGAAACTATATAAAACTAATAAAACCATATAAAACTATATAAAACTATATAAAACTATATAAAACTATATAAAACTATATAAAACTATATAAAACTATATAAAACTATATAAAACTAATAAAACTATATAAAGCTATATAAAACTATATAAAACTATATAAAACTATACAAAACTATATAAATCTATATAAAACTATATTAAACTATATAAAACTATATAACACTAATAAAACTATATAAAACTATATAAAACTAATAAAACTATATAATACTATATAATACTATATAAAACTATATAAAACTATATAAAACTATATAAAACTATATAAAACTAATAAAACTATATAAAGCTATATAAAACTATATAAAACTATATAAAACTATATAAAACTATATAAATCTATATAAAACTATATAAAACTATATGAAACTATATAAAACTATGTGAAACTATATAAAACTATATTAAACTATATAAAACTATATAATACTATATAAAACTAATAAAACTATATAAAAGTATATAAAACTATATAAAACTATAAAACTATATAAAACTATATGAAACTATATAAAACTCTATAGAACTATGTAAAACTATATAAAACAATATAAAGCTATATAAAACTATATAAAACTATATAAAACTATATAATACTATATAAAACAATATGAAACTATATAAAACTATATGAAACTATATAAAACTAATAAAACTATATAAAACTATATGAAACTGTATAAAACTATATAAAACTATATAAAAATAATAAAACTATATAAAACTATATAAAACTATATAAAACTATATAATACTATATAATACTATATAAAACTATATAAAACTATATAAAACTATATTAAACTATATAAAACTATATAACACTATTAAGACTATATAAAACTATATAAAACTAATAAAACTATATAAAACTATATAAAACTAATAAATCTATATAAAGCTACATAAAACTATATAATTCTATATAAAACTATATAAAACTATATAAAACTATATAAAACTATACAAAACTATATAAAACTATATAAAAATATATAAAACTATATGACCCTATTTAAAACTGATAAAACAATATAAAACTATATAAAACTATATAAAACTATATAAAACTATATATAACTAATAAACCTATATAAAACTATATAAAACTATATGAAACTATATAAAACTATGTGAAACTATATAAAACTATATTAAACTATATAAAACTATATAATACTATATAAAACTAATAAAACTATATAAAAGTATATAAAACTATATAAAACTAATAAAACTATATAAAACTATATAAAACTATATAAAACTATATAAAACTATATAAAACTATATAAAACTAATAAAACTATATAAAGCTATATAAAACTATATAAAACTATATAAAACTATATAAAACTATATAAAACTATATAAAACTAATAAAACTATATAAAGCTATAAAAAACTATATAATACTATATAATGCTATATAAAACTATATAAAAGTATATAAAACTATATAAAACTATATAAAACTATATAAAACTATATAAAACTATATAAAACTAATAAAACTATATAAAACTATATTAAACTATATAAAACTATATAATACTATATAAAACTAATAAAACTATATAAAAGTATATAAAACTATATAAAACTATATAAAACTAATAAAACTATATAAAACTATATAAAACTATATAAAACTATATAAAACTATATAATACTATATGAGCCAATATGAAACTATATAAAACTAATAAAACTATATAAAACTATATAAAACTATATAAAACTGTATAAAACTATATAAAACTATTAAAACTATATAAAACTATATAGAACTATATTAAACTATTTAAAACTGTATTAAAACTATATAAGACTATATAAAACTATATAAAAGTATATAAAACTATATAAAACTATATAAAACTATATAAAACTATATAAAACTAATAAAACTATATAAAGCTATATAAAACTATATAATACTATATAAAACTATATAAAACTATATTAAACTATATAAACTATATAAAACTATATAAAACTATATAAAACTATATAGAACTATATAATACTATATAAACCCATATGAAACTATATAAAACTAATAAAACTATATAAAACTATATAGAACAATATTAAACTATTTAAAACTGTATTAAAACTATATGAAACTATATAAAACTACATAAAACTATATAAAACTATATAAAATTATATAAAACTATATAAAAGTATATTAAACTATATAAAACTATATAAAACTATATAAAACTATATGAAACTATATGAAACTATATAAAACTATATAAAACTATATGAAACTATATAAAACTATATAAAAATATATAAAACTATATGAAACTATTTAAAACTAATAAAACAATATAAAACAATATAAAACTATATAAAACTATATAAAACTATATAAAACTATATGAAACTATATAAAACTAATATAACTATATAAAACTATATGAAACTATATAAAACTATATAAAACTAATAAAACTATATAAAACTATATAATACTATATAAAACAATATGAAACTATATAAAACTAATAAAACCATATAAAACTATATAAAACTATATAAAACTATATAAAACTATATAAAACTATATAAAACTAATAAAACTATATAAAGCTATAAAAAACTATATAATACTATATAATGCTATATAAAACTATATAAAAGTATATAAAACTATATAATACTATATAAAACTATATAAAACTATATAAAACTATATAAAACTAATAAAACTATATAAAACTATATAAAACTATATAAAACTATATAAAACTAATAAAACTATATAAAACTATATGAAACTATATAATACTATATAATACTATATAAAACTATATAAAACTATATAAAACTATATTAAACTATATAAAACTATATAACACTATTAAGACTATATAAAACTATATAAAACTAATAAAACTATATAAAACTATATAAAACTAATAAATCTATATAAAGCTACATAAAACTATATAATTCTATATAAAACTATATAAAACTATATAAAACTATATAAAACTATACAAAACTATATAAAACTATATAAAACTAATAAAACTATATAAAAGTATACAAAATGATAAAGAACTATATAAAACTATGTAAAACTATATAAAACTATATTAAACTATATAAAACTATATAACACTAATAAAACTATATAAAACTATATAAAACTATATAAAACTATATAAAACTATATAAAACTATATAAAACTATATAATACTATATGAAACTATATAAAACTATGTGAAACTATATAAAACTATATTAAACTATATAAAACTATATAATACTATATAAAACTATATAAAACTATATAAAACTATATAATACTATATAAAACAATATGAAACTATATAAAACTAATAAAACTATATAAAAGTATATAAAACTATATAAAAGTATACAAAATGATAAAGAACTATATAAAACTATTTAAAACTATCTAAAATTATATAAAAAACTATATAAAACTATACAAAATTATAAAGAACTATATAAAACTATATAAAACTATATAAAACTATATAAAACTGTATGAAACTATATGAAACTAATAAAACTATATAAAACTATATGAAACTGTATAAAACTATATAAAACTAATAAAACTATATAAAACTATATAATACTATATAAAACAATATGAAACTATATAAAACTAATAAAACCATATAAAACTATATAAAACTATATAAAACTATATAAATCTATATAAAACTATATAAAACTAATAAAACTATATAAAGCTATATAAAACTATATAATACTATATAATACTATATAAAACTATATAAAAGTATATAAAACTATATAAAACTATACAAAACTATATAAAACTATATAAAACTAATAAAACTATATAAATATATATAAAACTATATAATACTATATAAAACTATATAAAACTATATTAACCTATATAAACTATATAAAACTATAGAAAACTATATAAAACTATATAAAACTATATTAAACTATATAAAACTATATAAAACTATATAAAACTATATAAAACTACATTAAACTATATAAAACTATATAAAACTATATAAAACTAATAAAACTATATAAAACTATATAAAACTATATAATACTATATAAAACTATACAAAACTATATAAATCTATATAAAACTATATTAAACTATATAAAACTATATAACACTAATAAAACTATATAAAACTATATAAAACTAATAAAACTATATAATACTATATAATACTATATAAAACTATATAAAACTATATAAAACTATATAAAACTATATAAAACTAATAAAACTATATAAAGCTATATAAAACTATATAAAACTATATAAAACTATATAAAACTATATAAATCTATATAAAACTATATAAAACTATATGAAACTATATAAAACTATGTGAAACTATATAAAACTATATTAAACTATATAAAACTATATAATACTATATAAAACTAATAAAACTATATAAAAGTATATAAAACTATATAAAAGTATACAAAATGATAAAGAACTATATAAAACTATTTAAAACTATATAAAACTATATAAAACTATATGAAACTATATAAGACTAATAAAACTATATAAAACTATGTGAAACTATATAAAACTATATTAAACTATATAAAACTATATAATACTATATAAAACTAATAAAACTATATAAAAGTATATAAAACTATATAAAAGTATACAAAATGATAAAGAACTATATAAAACTATTTAAAACTATATAAAATTATATAAAAAATTATATAAAACTATACAAAATTATAAAGAACTATATAAAACTATATAAAACTATATAAAACTATATAAAACTATATGAAACTATATAAGACTAATAAAACTATATAAAACTATATGAAACTATATAAAACTATATAAAACTAATAAAACTATATAAAACTATATAATACTATATAAAACAATATGAAACTATATAAAACTAATAAAACCATGTAAAACTATATAAAACTATATAAAACTATATAAAACTATATAAAACTATATAAAACTATATAAAACTATATAAAACTAATAAAACTATATAAAGCTATATAAAACTATATAATACTATATAATACTATATAAAACTATATAAAAGTATATAAAACTATATAAAAATATATAAAACTATATAAAACTATATAAAACTAATAAAACTATATAAAGCTATATAAAACTATATAAAACTATATGAAACTATATAAAACTATATAAAACTATATAAAACTATATAAAACTATATAAAACTATATGAAACTATATAAAACTATGTGAAACTATATAAAACTATATTAAACTATACAAAACTATATAATACTACATAAAACTAATAAAACTATATAAAAGTATATAAAACTATATAAAAGTATACAAAATGATAAAGAACTATATAAAACTATTTAAAACTATATAAAATTATATAAAAAACTATATAAAACTATAGAAAATTATAAAGAACTATATAAAACTATATAAAACTATATAAAACTATATAAAACTATATGAAACTTTATAAGACTAATAAAACTATATAAAACTATATGAAACTATATAAAACTATATAAAACTAATAAAACTATATAAAACTATATAATACTATATAAAACAATATGAAACTATATAAAACTAATAAAACCATATAAAACTATATAAAACTATATAAAACTATATAAAACTATATGAATCTATGTAAAACTATATAAAACTATATAAAACTATATTAAACTATATAAAACTATATAATACTATATAAAACTATATGAAACTATATAATACTATATAAAACTATATAAAACTATATAAACTATATAAAACTAATAAAACTATATAAAACAATATAAAACTATATAAAACTATATAAAACAATATAAAACTAATAAAACTATATAAAGCTATATAACTAAATAATACTATATAAAACTATATAAAACTATATAAAACTATATTAAACTATATAAAACTATATAAAACTAATAAAACTATATAAAACTATATAAAACTATATAACACTAATAAAACTATATAAAACTATATAAAACTAATAAAACTATATAATACTATATAATACTATATAAAACTATATAAAACTATATAAAACTATATAAAACTATATAAAACTATATAATACTATATAAAACTATATAAAACTATATAAAACTATATAAAACTATATAAAACTATATGAAACTATATAAAACTAATAAAACTATATAAAACTATATAAAACTATATAATACTATATAACACTATATAAAACTATATAAAACTATATAAAACTATATTAAACTATATAAAACTATATAACACTAATAAAACTATATAAAACTATATAAAACTAATAAAACTATATAAAACTATATAAAACTATATAAAACTATATTAAACTATTTAAAACTGTATTAAAACTATATAAAACTATATAAAACTATATAAAACTATATGAATCTATGTAAAACTGTATAAAACTATATAAAACTATATTAAACTATATAAAACTATATAATACTATATAAAACCATATGAAACTATATAATACTATATAAAACTATATAAAACTATATAAAACTATATAAAACTAATAAAACTATATAAAACTATATAAAACTATATAAAACTATATAAAACTATGTAAAACTAATAAAACTATATAAAACTATATAAAACTATATAAAACTATATGAATCTATGTAAAACTATATAAAACTATATAGAACTATATTAAACTATATAAAACTATATAATACTATATAAAACTATATGAAACTATATAATACTATATAAAACTATATAACACTATATAAAACTATATAAAACTATATAAAACTAATAAATCTATATAAAGCTATATAAAACTATATAATTCTATATAAAACTATATAAAACTATATAAAACTATATAAAACTATACAAAACTATATAAAACTATATAAAACTATATAAAACTAATAAAACTATATAAAGCTATATAAAACTGTATAAAACTATATAAAACTAATAAAACTATATAAAACTATATAGAACTATATTAAACTATTTAAAACTGTATTAAAACTATATAAAACTATATAAAACCGTATGAAACTATATATAACTATATAAAACTATATAAAACTATATGAAACTATATAAAACTAATAAAACAATATAAAACTATATAAAATTATATAAAACTATATAAAACTATATAAAACTATATAAAACTATATAAAACTATATAAAACTAATAAAACTATACAAAACTATATAAAACCGTATGAAACTATATATAACTATATAAAACTATATAAAACTATA
>NW_027475892.1:0-27791 GCF_051020985.1 Nomia melanderi | reverse complement strand
TATAAAACTATATAAAACTATCTAAAACTCCATAAAACTATATAAAACTATATAAATCTATATAGAACTATATAAAACTATATAAAACTATTTAAAACTATTTAAAACTATATAAAACTATATAAAACTAACAATACTATATAAGGCTATGTAAAGCTATATAAAACTAACAAAACTATTTAAAACTATGGAAAACTATATAAAAATATATAACTTAATAAAGCTATATAAAACTATATAAAACTATATAAAACTAACAAAACTATATAAAACTATATAAAACTCCATAAAACTATATAAAACTATATAAAACTATACAAAACTATATAAAACTATATAAAACTATAAAAAACTAACAAAACTATATCAAAGTATGTAAAACTATATAAAATTATATAAAACCACATAAAACTATACAAAACTATATAAACCTATATAAAACTCTATAGAACTACATAAAACTATATAAAACTATATAAAACTATATAAAACTAACAAAACTCAATAAAACTATATAAAACTATATAAAACTATATAAAACTAACAAAACTATATAAAACTATGGAAAACTATATAAAACCATATAAAACTATATAAAACTATATAAAACTATATAAAACTATATAAAACTATATAAAATGAACAAAACTATATAAAACTATATAAAACTATATAAAACTATATAAAACTATATAAAACTATATAAAACTAAAAAAACTATATAAAACTACATAAAACTCCATAAAACTATATAAAAGTATATAGCACTATATAAAACTCTATAAAACTATATAAAACTAATAAAACTATATAAAACTATATAAAACTAATAAAACTATATAAAACTATATAAAACTAATAAAACTATATAAAACTAAATAAAATTTTATAAAACTATATAAAACTATATAAAACTATATAAAACTATACAAAACGATATAAAACTATATAAAACAAAATAATACGAACAAAACTATATAAAACTATATAAAGCTATATAAAACTATATAAAACTATATGAAACTATACAAAACTGTATAAAACTATATAAAACTAACAAAACTATATAAAACTATGTAAAACTATATAAAACTATATATAACCATATAAAACTATATAAAACAATATAAACCTATATAAAACTCTATAGAACTATATAAAACTATTTAAAACTATATAAAACTATATAAACCAAATAAAACTATATAAATCTATATAAAATTCTATCAAACTATATAAAACTATATAAAACTATATAAAACTATCAAAACTCTATAAAACTATATAAAACGATATAAAACTATATAAAACTATATAAAACTATATAAAACTATATAAAACTATATAAAACTATATAAAACTCCATAAAACTGTATAAAACTATATAAAACTATATAGAACTATATAAAACTATATAAAACTATATAAAACTGTATAAAACTATATAAAACTATATAAAACTAACAATACTATATAAAGCTATATAAAACTATATAAAACTAACAAAACTGTATAAAACTATGGAAAACTATATAAAACTATATAAAACAATTTAAAACTATATAAAACTATATAAAACTATATAAAACTATATAAAACTATATAAAACTATATAAAACTATATAAAACTATATAAAACTATATAAAACAAATAAAACTGTATAAAACTATATAAAATTCTATAAAACTATATAAAACTATATAAAACTAACAAGACTCTATAAAACTATATAAAACTATATAAAACTAACAAAACTCTATAAAACTATATAAAACTATGGAAAAATATATAAAACTATATAAAACTATATAAAACTATATAAAACTATTTAAAACTATATGAAACTATATAAAACTATATAAAACTATATAAAACTATATAAAACTATATAAAACTATATAAAACAAATAAAACTGTATAAAACTATATAAAATTCTACAAAACTATATAAAACTATATAAAACTAACGAGACTCTATAAAACTATATAAAACTATATAAAACTAACAAAACTCTATAAAACTATATAAAACTATTTAAGCTAACAAAACTATATAAAGCTAACAAAACTATATAAAACTATGGGAAACTTTATAAAACTATATAAAACTATATAAAACTATATGAAACTATATAAAACTATATAAAACTATATAAAACTATATAAAACTATATAAAACAAATAAAACTGTATAAAACTATATAAAATTCTATAATACTATATAAAACTATATAAAACTATGGAAAACTTTATAAAACTATATAAAACTATATAAAACTATATAAAACTATATGAAACTATATAAAACTATATAAAACTATATAAAACTATATAAAACAAATAAAACTGTATAAAACTATATAAAATTCTATAATACTATATAAAACTATATAAAACTAACAAGACTCTATAAAACTATATAAAACTATATAAAACTAACAAAACTCTATAAAACTATATAAAACTATGGAAAACTATATAAAACTATATAAAACTATATAAAACTATATAAAACTATATAAAGCTAATGAACCTATATAAACCTATATAAAGCTAACAAACCTATATAAACCTATATAAAACTCTATAGAACTATATAAAACTATATAAAACTATAAAAAACTATATGAAACTATATAAAACCAATAAAACTATATAAAACTTTATAAATATATAGAAAACTATATAAAACTATGTAAAACTATATAAAACTATATAAAACTATATGAAACTATATAAAACAATATAAAACTGTATAAAACTATATAGAACTATATAAAACGTTATAAAGCT
This sequence comes from Nomia melanderi, assembly GCF_051020985.1. Lineage (NCBI taxonomy): Eukaryota > Metazoa > Arthropoda > Insecta > Hymenoptera > Halictidae > Nomia > Nomia melanderi. The sequence goes on along the minus strand of NW_027475892.1, from coordinate 24,997 downwards.
GTATAAAACTATATAATAATATATGAAACTATATAAAACTATATAAAACTATATAAAACTATATAAAACTATATAATACTATATGAAACTATATAAAACTATATAAAACTATATAAAACTATATAAATCTATATAAAACTATATAAAACTATATAAAATTATATAAAACTCCATAAAACTCCATAAAACTATACAAAACTATATAAAACTATATAGAACTATATAAAACTATATAAAACTATACAAAACTATATAAAGCTATATAAAACTATATAAAACTATATAAAACTAGATAAAACTAGATAAAACTATATAAAACAAAGAAAACTATATAAAACTATATGAAACTGTATAAAACTCTATAAAAGTATATAAAACTACTAAAACTACATAAAACTATATAAAACTATGTAAAACTAACAAAACTATATAAAACTGATAAAACTATATAAAACTATATAAAACTATATAAAACTATATAAAACTATATAGAACTAAGAAAACTATATAAAACTATATAAAACTATATAAAACTATATAAAACTATATAAAACTATATAAAACTATATAAAACTATATAAAACTATATAAAACTCCATAAAACTATATGAAACTATATAAAACTCTATAAAACTATATAAAACTATATAATTCTATATAAAACTATATAAAACTATATAAAACTATATAAAACTATATAAAACTATATAAAACTATATAATACTATATAAAACTATATAAAACTCCATAAAACTATATAAAAATATATAAAAATATATAGAACTATATAAAATTATATAAAACTATATAAAACTATATAAAACTGTATAAAACAATATAAAACTATATAAAACTAACAATACTATATAAAGCTATATAAAACTATATAAAACTAACAAAACTATATAAAACTATGGAAAACTATATAAAACTATATAAAACAATTTAAAACTATATAAAACTATATAAAACTATATAAAACTATATAAAACAAATAAAACTGTATAAAACTATATAAAATTCTATAAAACTATATAAAACTATATAAAACTAACAAGACTCTATAAAACTATATAAAACTATATAAAACTAACAAGTCTCTATAAAACTATATAAAACTATATAAAACTAACAAAACTCTATAAAACTATATAAAACTATGGAAAACTATATAAAACTATATAAAACTATATAAAACTATATAAAACTATATAAAACTAACAAAACTATATAAAACTATATAAAACTCCATAAAAGTACATAAAACTATATAAAACTATACAAAACTATATAAAACTATATAAAACTATATAAAACTAACGAAACTATATAAAACTATATAAAACTATATAAAACTAACAATACTATATAAAGCTATATAAAACTATATAAAACTATATAAAACTGTATAAAGCTATATAAAGCTATATAATACTAACAAAACTATTCAAAACTATGGAAAACTATATAAAACTATATAAAACTATATAAAGCTATATAACACTATATAAAATTATATAAAACTAACAAAACTATATAAAACTATATAAAACTCCATAGAACTATATAAAACTAAATAAAACTATATAAAACTGTATAAAACTATATAAAACTAACAAAACTATATAAAACTATGTAAAACTATATAAAATTATATAAAACCATATAAAACTATATAAAACTATATAAACCTATATAAAACTCTATAGAACTATATAAAACTATATAAAACTATATAAAACTATATAAAACTAACAAAACTCAATAAAACTATATAAAACTATGTAAAACTATATAAAACTAACAAAACTATATAAAACTAAGGAAAACTATATAAAACCATATAAAACTATATAAAACTATATAAAACTATATAAAACTATATAAAACTATATAAAACTAACGAAACTATATAAAACTATGTAAAACTATATAAAACTAACAATATTATATAAAGCTATATAAAACTATATAAAACTAACAAAACTATATAAAACTATGGAAAACTATGGAAAACTATATAAAACTATATAAAACTATTTAAAACTATATGAAACTATATGAAACTATATAAAACTATATAAAACTATATAAAACTATATAAAACTATATAAAACTATATAAAACAAAGAAAACTGTATAAAACTATATAAAATTCTATAATACTATATAAAACTATATAAAACTAACAAGACTCTATAAAACTATATAAAACTATATAAAAGTAACAAAACTCTATAAAACTATATAAAACTATGGAAAACTATATAAAACTATATAAAACTATATAAAACTATATAAAACTATATAAAGCTATATAAAACTATATAAAACTATATAAAGCTATATAAAGCTATATAAAACTAACAAAACTATTCAAAATTATGGAAAACTATATAAAACTATATAAAACTATATAAAGCTATATAAAACTATATAAAACTATATAAAACTAACAAAACTATATAAAACTATATAAAACTCCATAGAACTATATAAAACTATATAAAACTATATAAAACTATATAAAACTAACAAAACTATATAAAACTATGTAAAACTATATAAAATTATATAAAACCATATAAAACTATATAAAACTATATAAAACTATATAAAGCTATATAAAACTATTTAAAACTATATAAAACTCCATAAAACTATATAAAACTATATAAATCTATATAGAACTATATAAAACTATATAAAACTAACAAAACCATATAAAACTATATAAAACTATATAAAACTATATAAAACTAACAAAACTATGTAAAACTATATAAAACTCTATAAAACTATATAAAACTAATAAAACTATATAAAACTATATGAAACTAATAAAACTATATAAAACTATATAAAATTATATAAAACTATAAAAAACTATTTAAAACTATATAAAACTATACAAAACGATATAAAACTATATAAAACAAAATAAAACTAACAAAACTATATAAAACTATATAAAGCTATATAAAACTATATAAAACTATATGAAACTATACAAAACTGTATAAAACTATATAAAACTAACAAAACTATATAAAACTATGTAAAACTATATAAAACTATATATAACCATATAAAACTATATAAAACAATATAAACCTATATAAAACTCTATAGAACTATATAAAACTATATAAAACTCTATAAAACTCTATAAAAGTATATAAAACTAATAAAACTATATAAAACTATATAAAACTAATAAAACTATATAAAACTATGTAATACTAATAAAACAATATAAAACTATATAAAACTCTATAAAACTATATAAAACTAACAAGACTCTATAAAACTATATAAAACTATATAAAACTAACAAAACTCTATAAAACTATATAAAACTATGGAAAACTATATAAAACTATATAAAACTATATAAAACTATATAAAACTATATAAAGCTATATAAAACTTTATAAAACTCCAAAACACTACATAAAACTATATAAATCTATACAGAACTATATAAAACTGTATAAAACTATTTAAAACTATTTAAAACTATATAAAACTATATAAAACTAACAATACTATATAAAGCTATATAAAGCTATATAAAACTATCAAAACTATTTAAAACTATGGAAAACTATATAAAAATATAAAACTTAATAAAGCTATATAAAACTATATAAAACTATATAAAACTAACAAAACTATATAAAAATATATAAAACTCCATAAAACTATATAAAACTATATAAAACTATATAAAACTATATAAAACTATATAAAATTATATAAAACTATAAAAAACTAACAAAACTATATAAAACTATGTAAAACTATATAAAATTATATAAAACCACATAAAACTATATAAAACTATATAAACCTATATAAAACTCTATAGAACTATATAAAACTATATAAAACTATATAAAACCAACAAAACCATATAAAACAATATAAAATTCCATAAAACTATATAAAACTATATAAAACTATACAAAACTATATAAAACTATATAAAACTATTTAAAACTATATGAAACTATATGAAACTATATAAAACTATATAAAACTATATAAAACTATATAAAACTATATAAAACTATATAAAACAAAGAAAACTGTATAAAACTATATAAAATTCTATAATACTATATAAAACTATATAAAACTAACAAGACTCTATAAAACTATATAAAACTATATAAAAGTAACAACACTCTATAAAACTATATAAAACTATGGAAAACTATATAAAACTATATAAAACTATATAAAACTATATAAAACTATATAAAGCTATATAAAACTATATAAAACTATATAAAGCTATATAAAGCTATATAAAACTAACAAAACTATTCAAAATTATGGAAAACTATATAAAACTATATAAAACTATATAAAGCTATATAAAACTATATAAAACTATATAAAACTAACAAAACTATATAAAACTATATAAAACTCCATAGAACTATATAAAACTATATAAAACTATATAAAACTATATAAAACTAACAAAACTATATAAAACTATGTAAAACTATATAAAATTATATAAAACCATATAAAACTATATAAAACTATATAAAACTATATAAAGCTATATAAAACTATTTAAAACTATATAAAACTCCATAAAACTATATAAAACTATATAAATCTATATAGAACTATATAAAACTATATAAAACTAACAAAACCATATAAAACTATATAAAACTATATAAAACTATATAAAACTAACAAAACTATGTAAAACTATATAAAACTCTATAAAACTATATAAAACTAATAAAACTATATAAAACTATATGAAACTAATAAAACTATATAAAACTATATAAAATTATATAAAACTATAAAAAACTATTTAAAACTATATAAAACTATACAAAACGATATAAAACTATATAAAACAAAATAAAACTAACAAAACTATATAAAACTATATAAAGCTATATAAAACTATATAAAACTATATGAAACTATACAAAACTGTATAAAACTATATAAAACTAACAAAACTATATAAAACTATGTAAAACTATATAAAACTATATATAACCATATAAAACTATATAAAACAATATAAACCTATATAAAACTCTATAGAACTATATAAAACTATATAAAACTCTATAAAACTCTATAAAAGTATATAAAACTAATAAAACTATATAAAACTATATAAAACTAATAAAACTATATAAAACTATGTAATACTAATAAAACAATATAAAACTATATAAAACTCTATAAAACTATATAAAACTAACAAGACTCTATAAAACTATATAAAACTATATAAAACTAACAAAACTCTATAAAACTATATAAAACTATGGAAAACTATATAAAACTATATAAAACTATATAAAACTATATAAAACTATATAAAGCTATATAAAACTTTATAAAACTCCAAAACACTACATAAAACTATATAAATCTATATAGAACTATATAAAACTGTATAAAACTATTTAAAACTATTTAAAACTATATAAAACTATATAAAACTAACAATACTATATAAAGCTATATAAAGCTATATAAAACTATCAAAACTATTTAAAACTATGGAAAACTATATAAAAATATAAAACTTAATAAAGCTATATAAAACTATATAAAACTATATAAAACTAACAAAACTATATAAAAATATATAAAACTCCATAAAACTATATAAAACTATATAAAACTATATAAAACTATATAAAACTATATAAAATTATATAAAACTATAAAAAACTAACAAAACTATATAAAACTATGTAAAACTATATAAAATTATATAAAACCACATAAAACTATATAAAACTATATAAACCTATATAAAACTCTATAGAACTATATAAAACTATATAAAACTATATAAAACCAACAAAACCATATAAAACAATATAAAATTCCATAAAACTATATAAAACTATATAAAACTATACAAAACTATATAAAACTATATAAAACTATGTAAAACTCTATAAAATTCTATAAAACTCTATAAAACTAATAAAACTATATAAAACTAAATAAAGCTAACAAACCTACATAAACCTATATAAAGCTAACAAACCTATATAAACCTATATAAAACTCTATAGAACTATATAAAACTATATAAAACTATATAAAACTAACAAAACCATATAAAACTATATAAAACTATATAAAACTATATAAAACTATATAAAACTATATAAAACTATATAAAACTAATAAAACTATATGAAACTATATAAAACTAATAAAACTATATAAAACTATATAAAATTATATAAAACTATATAAAACTATATAAAACTATACAAAACGATATAAAACTATATAAAACAAAATAAAACTAACAAAACTATATAAAAATATATAAAGCTATATAAAACTATATAAAACTATATAAAACTATATAAAACTATATAAAACTATATAAAACAAATAAAACTGTATAAAACTATATAAAATTCTATAAAACTATATAAAACTATATAAATCTAACAAGACTCTATAAAACTATATAAAACTATATAAAACTAACAAAACTCTATAAAACTACATAAAACTATATAAAGCTAACAAAACTAAATATAGCTAACAAAACTATATAAAACTATGGAAAACTTTATAAAACTATATAAAACTATATAAAACTATATAAAACTATATAAAACTATATAAAACTCTATAAAACTATATAAAGCTAACAAACCTATATAAACCTATATAAAGCTAACAAACCTATATAAACCTATATAAAACTCTATAGAACTATATAAAACTATATAAAACTATATAAAACTAACAAAACCATATAAAACTATATAAAACTATATAAAACTATATAAAACTAACAAAACCATATAAAACTATATAAAACTATATAAAACTATATAAAACTATACAAAACGATATAAAACTATATAAAACAAAATAAAACTAACAAAACTATATAAAACTATATAAAGCTATATAAAACTATATAAAACTATATAAAACTATATAAAACTATATGAAACTATACAAAACTGTATAAAACTATATAAAACTAACAAATCTATATAAAACTATGTAAAACTATATAAAACTCTATAAAACTATATAAAACTAATAAAACTATATAAAACTATATAAAACTAATAAAACTATATAAAACTATATAAAATTATATAAAACTATATAAAACTATATAAAACTATATTAAACTATATAAAACTATACAAAACGATATAAAACTATATAAAACAAAATAAAACTAACAAAACTATATAAAACTATATAAAGCTATATAAAACTATATAAAACTATATGAAACTATACAAAACTGTATAAAACTATATAAAACTAACAATACTATATAAAGCTATATAAAACTATATAAAACTAACAAAACTATATAAAACTATATAAAACTATACAAAACTATATAAAATTAACAAAACAATATAAAACAATATAAAACTATATAAAACTATATAGAACTACATAAAACTATATAAAACTATATAAAACTATATAAAACTATATAAAACTATATATAACTATGTAAAACTAACAATACTATATAAAGCTATATAAAACTATATAAAACTAACAAAACTATATAAAACTATATAAAACTATACAAAACTATATAAAATTAACAAAACAATATAAAACAATATAAAACTATATAAAACTATATAAAACTAACAAAACTATATAAAACTATATAAAACTCCATAAAACTATACAGAACTATATAAATCTATATAAAACTATATAAAACTATATAAAACTATATAAAACTATATAAAACTATATAAAACTATATAAAACTATATAAAACTATATAAAACTATATAAAACTATATAAAATTCTATAAAACTATATAAAACTATATAAGACTATATAAAACTCTATAAAACTCTATAAAACTAATAAACATATATAAAACTATATAAAAGTATATAAAACTATATAAAACTATCTAAAACAATATAAAACTCTATAAAACTCTATAAAACTAATAAACATATATAAAACTATATAAAACTATATAAAACTCTATAAAACTAATAAACATATATAAAACTATATAAAACTATATAAAGGTCTATAAAAGTATATAAAACTAATAAAACTATATAAAACTATATAAAACTAATAAAACTATATAAAACTATATAAAACTAATAAAACTATATAAAACTAACAAAACTATATAAAACTATATAAAACGCCATAAAACTATATAAAGCTATATAATACTATATAAAAGTATATAAAACTCTATAATACTATATAAAACTATACAAAACTATATAAAACTATATAAAACTACATAAAACTATATAAAACTGTATAAACCTAACAAAGCTTAATAAAACTATATAAAACTATATAAAACTATATAAAACTAACAAAACTCAATAAAACTACATAAAAATATAAAACTAACAAAACTATATAAAACTATGGAAAACTATATAAAACCATATAAAACTATATAAAACTATATAAAACTATATAAAACTATATAAAACTATATAAAACTATACAAAATTATATAAAACTATATAAAATTAACAAAACTATATAAAACAATATAAAACTCCATAAAACTATATAAAACTATATAAAACTATACAAAACTATATAAAACTATATAAAACTATATAAAACTAACAAAACTATATAAAACTATATAAAACTAACAATGCTATATAAAGCTATATAAAACTATATAAAACTAACAAAACTATATAAAACTATGGAAAACTTTATAAAACTATATAAAACTATATAAAACTATATAAAACTATATAAAACTATATAAAACTATATAAATCTAACAAGACTCTATAAAACTATATAAAACTATATAAAACTAACAAAACTCTATAAAACTACATAAAACTATATAAAGCTAACAAAACTATATATAGCTAACAAAACTATATAAAACTATGGAAAACTTTATAAAACTATATAAAACTATATAAAACTATATAAAACTATATAAAACTATATAAAGCTATATAAAACTATTTAAAACTATATAAAACTCCATAAAACTATATAAAACTATATAAATCTATATAGAACTATATAAAACTATATAAAACTATATAAAACTATATAAAACTATATAAACCTATATAAAGCTAACAAACCTATATAAACCTATATAAAACTCTATAGAACTATATAAAACTATATGAAATTATATAAAACTATATAAAACTATATAAAACTCTATATAAGTATATAAAACTAATAAAACTACATAAAACTATATAAAACTAATAAAACTATATAAAACTATATAAAACTAATAAAACTATATAAAACAAATAAAACTATATAAAACTAATAAAACTATATAAAACTAATAAAACCATATAAAACTAACAAAACTATATTAAACTGTGTAAAACTATATTAAACTATGTAAAAGTATATAAAACTATATAATACTAATAAAACTATATAAAACTATATAAAACTCTATAAAACTATATAAAACTAATAAAACTATATAAATCTATATAAAACTATATAAAACAAATAAAACTATATAAAACTATATAAAACTCTATAAAACTATATAAAACTATATAAAACTAACAAAACTATATAAAACTATGTAAAACTATATGAAATTATATAAAACTATATAAAACTATATAAAACTCAATAAAAGTATATAAAACTAATAAAACTATATAAAACTATATAAAACTAATAAAACTATATAAAACTATATAAAACTAATAAAACTATATAAAACTAACAAAACTATATAAAACTATATAAAACGCCATAAAACTATATAAAGCTATATAATACTATATAAAAGTATATAAAACTCTATAATACTATATAAAACTATACAAAACTATATAAAACTATATAAAACTACATAAAACTATATAAAACTATATAAAACTATATAAAACAAATAAAACTATATAAAACTAATAAAACTATATAAAACTAATAAAACCATATAAAACTAACAAAACTATATTAAACTATGTAAAACTATATTAAACTATGTAAAACTATATAAAACTATATAAAACTATATAAAACTATATAAAACTATATAAAACAAATAAAACTATATAAAACTAATAAAACTATATAAAACTAATAAAACCATATAAAACTAACAAAACTATATTAAACTATGTAAAACTATATTAAACTATGTAAAACTATATAAAACTATATAAAACTATATAAAACTATATAAAACTATATAAAAGTATATAAAACTATATAATACTAATAAAACTATATAAAACTAATAAAACTATATAAAACAAATAAAACTATATAAAACTAATAAAACTATATAAAACTAATAAAACCATATAAAACTAACAAAACTATATTAAACTATGTAAAACTATATTAAACTATGTAAAACTATATAAAACTATATAAAACTATATAAAACTATATAAAACTATATAAAACTATATAATACTAATAAAACTATATAAAACTATATAAAACTCTATAAAACTATATAAAACTAATAAAACTTTATAAATCTATATAAAACTATATAAAACAAATAAAACTATATAAAACTATATAAAACTCTATAAAACTATATAAAACTATATAAAACTAACAAAACTATATAAAACTATGTAAAACTATATGAAATTATATAAAACTATATAAAACTATATAAAACTCTATAAAAGTATATAAAACTAATAAAACTATATAAAACTATATAAAACTAATAAAACTATATAAAACTATATAAAACTAATAAAACTATATAAAACTAACAAAACTATATAAAACTATATAAAACGCCATAAAACTATATAAAGCTATATAATACTATATAAAAGTATATAAAACTCTATAATACTATATAAAACTATACAAAACTATATAAAACTATATAAAACTACATAAAACTATATAAAACTATATAAAACTATATAAAACAAATAAAACTATATAAAACTAATGAAACTATATAAAACTAATAAAACCATATAAAACTAACAAAACTATATTAAACTATGTAAAACTATATTAAACTATGTAAAACTATATAAAACTATATAAAACTATATAAAGCTATATAAAACTATTTAAAACTATATAAAACTCCATAAAACTTTATAAAACTATATAAATCTATATAGAACTATATAAAACTATATAAAACTGTATAAAACTATATAAAACTATATAAACCTATATAAAGCTAACAAACCTATATAAACCTATATAAAACTCTATAGAACTATATAAAACTATATAAAACTATATAAAACTAACAAAACCATATAAAACTATATAAAATTATATAAAACTATATAAAACTAACAAAACCATATAAAACTATATAAAACTATATAAAACTATATAAAACTATATAAAACTATATAAAACTATATAAAACTAACAAAACTATATAAAACTATATAAAACTATATAAAACAAATAAAACTATATAAAACTAATAAAACTATATAAAACTAATAAAACCATATAAAACTAACAAAACTATATTAAACTATGTAAAACTATATTAAACTATGTAAAACTATATAAAACTATATAAAACTATATAAAACTATATAAAACTATATAATACTAATAAAACTATATAAAACTATATAAAACTCTATAAAACTATATAAAACTAATAAAACTATATAAATCTATATAAAACTATATAAAACAAATAAAACTATATAAAACTATATAAAACTCTATAAAACTATATAAAACTATATAAAACTAACAAAACTATATAAAACTATGTAAAACTATATGAAATTATATAAAACTATATAAAACTATATAAAACTCTATAAAAGTATATAAAACTAATAAAACTATATAAAACTATATAAAACTAATAAAACTATATAAAACTATATAAAACTAATAAAACTATATAAAACAAATAAAACTATATAAAACTAATAAAACTATATAAAAATAATAAAACCATATAAAACTAACAAAACTATATTAAACTATGTAAAACTATATTAAACTATGTAAAACTATATAAAACTATATAAAACTATATAAAACTATATAAAACTATATAAAACTATATAATACTAATAAAACTATATAAAACTATATAAAACTCTATAAAACTATATAAAACTAATAAAACTATATAAAACTAATAAAACCATATAAAACTAACAAAACTATATTAAACTATGTAAAACTATATTAAACTATGTAAAACTATATAAAACTATATAAAACTATATAAAACTATATAAAACTATATAAAAGTATATAAAACTATATAATACTAATAAAACTATATAAAACTATATAAAACTCTATAAAACTATATAAAACTAATAAAACTATATAAATCTATATAAAACTATATAACACAAATAAAACTATATAAAACTATATAAAACTCTATAAAACTATATAAAACTATATAAAACTAACAAAACTATATAAAACTATGTAAAACTATATGAAATTATATAAAACCATATAAAACTATATAAAACTATATAAACCTATATAAAACTCTATAGAACTATATAAAACTATATAAAACTATATAAAACTGTATAAAACTAACAAAACTCAATAAAACTATATAAAACTATATAAAACTATATAAAACTATATAAAACTGTATAAAACTAACAAAGCTTAATAAAACTATATAAAACTATATAAAACTATATAAAACTAACAAAACTCAATAAAACTACATAAAACTATATAAAACTAACAAAACTATATAAAACTATGGAAAACTATATAAAACCATATAAAACTATATAAAACTATATAAAACTATATAAAACTATATAAAATTATATAAAACTATATAAAATTAACAAAACTATATAAAACAATATAAAACTCCATAAAACTATATAAAACTATATAAAACTATATAAAACTATATAAAACTATACAAAACTATATAAAACTATATAAAACTAACAAAACTCTATAAAACTACATAAAACTATATAAAGCTAACAAAACTATATATAGCTAACAAAACTATATAAAACTATGGAAAACTTTATAAAACTATATAAAACTATATAAAACTATATAAAACTATATAAAGCTATATAAAACTATATAAAACTATATAAAACTCCATAAAACTACATAAAACTATATAAATCTATATAGAACTATATAAAACTATATAAAACTATATAAAATTATATAAAACTATAAAAAACTAACAAAACTATATAAAACTATGTAAAACTATATAAAATTATATAAAACCACATAAAACTATATAAAACTATATAAACCTATATAAAACTCTATAGAATTATATAAAACTATATAAAACTATATAAAACTATTTAAAACTAACAAAACTGTATAAAACTATATAAAACCAACAAAACTATATAAAACAATATAAAACTCCATAAAACTATATAAAACTATATAAAACTATACAAAACTATATAAAACTATATAAAACTATGTAAAACTCTATAAAATTCTATAAAACTCTATAAAACTAATAAAACTATATAAAACTATATAAAGCTAACAAACCTACATAAACCTATATAAAGCTGACAAACCTATATAAACCTATATAAAGCTAACAAACCTATATAAACCTATATAAAACTCTATAAAACTATATAAAACTATATAAAACTATATAAAACTAACAAAACCATATAAAACAATATAAAACTATATAAAACTATATAAAACTATATAAAACTATATAAAACTATATAAAACTAACAAAACTATATAAAACTATATAAAACTCTATAAAACTATATAAAACTAATAAAACTATATAAAACTATGTAAAACTAATAAAACTATATAAAACTATATAAAATTATATAAAACTATATAAAACTATATAAAACTATACAAAACGATATAAAACTATATAAAACAAAATAAAACTATACAAAACGATATAAAACTATATAAAGCTATATAAAACTATATAAAACTATATGAAACTATACAAAACTGTATAAAACTATATAAAACTATATAAAACTATATAAAACTATATAAAACTATATAAAACTATATAAAACTCCATAAAACTCCATAAAACTATATAAAACTATATAAAACTATATAGAACTACATAAAACTATATAAAACTATATAAAACTATATAAAACTATATAAAACTATATAAAACTATATAAAACTATATAAAACTATATAAAACTATATAAAACTAGATAAAACTATATAAAACTATATAAAACTAACAAAACTTTATAAAACTATATAAAACTCCATAAAAGTCCATAAAACTATATAAAACTATATAAAACTATATAAAATTATATAAATCTATAAAAAACTATATAAAACTCTATAAAAGTATATAAAACTAATAAAACTATATAAAACTATATAAAACTAATAAAACTATATAAAACTATATAATACTAATAAAACAATATAAAACTATATAAAACTCTATAAAACTATATAAAACTAACAAGACTCTATAAAACTATATAAAACTATATAAAACTAACAAAACTCTATAAAACTATATAAAACTATGGAAAACTATGGAAAACTATATAAAACTATATAAAACTATATAAAACTATATAAAACTATGTAAAACGCCATAAAACTATATAAAGCTATATAATACTATATAAAAGTATATAAAACTCTATAATACTATATAAAGCTATACAAAACTATATAAAACAATATAAAACTATATAAAACTATATAAAACTATATAAAACTATATAAAACAAATAAAACTATATAAAACTAATAAAACTATATAAAACTAATAAAACCATATAAAACTAACAAAACTATATTAAACTATGTAAAACTATATAAACCTATATAAACCTATATAAAACTCTATAGAACTATATAAAACTATATAAAACTCTATAACTCTATAAAACTCTATAAAAGTATATAAAACTAATAAAACTATATAAAACTATATAAAACTAATAAAACTATATAAAACTATATAATACTAATAAAACTATTTAAAACTATTTAAAACTATTTAAAACTATATAAAACTATATAAAACTAACAATACTATATAAAGCTATATAAAGCTATATAAAACTAACAAAACTATTTAAAACTATGGAAAACTATATAAAAATATAAAACTTAATAAAGCTATATAAAACTATATAAAACTATATAAAACTAACAAAACTATATAAAACTATATAAAACTATATAAAACTAACAAAACCATATAAAACTATATAAAACTATATAAAACTATATAAAACTATATAAAACTATACAAAACTATATAAAACTATATAAAGCTAACAAACCTATATAAACCTATATAAAGCTAACAAACCTATATAAACCTATATAAAACTCTATAGAACTATATAAAACTATATAAAACTATATAAAACTAACAAAACCATATAAAACTATATAAAACTATATAAAACTATATAAAACTATATAAAACTATATAAAACTAACAAAACTATATAAAACTATATAAAACTCTATAAAACTATATAAAACTAATAAAACTATATAAAACTATGTAAAACTAATAAAACTATATAAAACTATATAAAATTATATAAAACTATATAAAACTATATAAAACTATACAAAACGATATAAAACTATATAAAACAAAATAAACCTAACAAAACTATATAAAGCTATATAAAACTATATAAAACTATATGAAACTATACAAAACTGTATAAAACTATATAAAACTAACAAATCTATATAAAACTATGTAAAACTATATAAAACTCTATAAAACTCTATAAAACTAATAAAACTATATAAAACTATATAAAGCTAACAAACCTATATAAACCTATATAAAGCTAACAAACCTATATAAACCTATATAAAACTCTATAGAACTATATAAAACTATATAAAACTATATAAAACTATATAAAACTAACAAAACCATATAAAACTATATAAAACTATATAAAACTATATAAAACTATATAAAACTATATAAAACTAACAAAACTATATAAAACTATATAAAACTCTATAAAACTATATAAAACTAATAAAACTATATAAAACTATATATAACTATGTAAAACTAACAATACTATATAAAGCTATATAAAACTATATAAAACTAACAGAACTATATAAAACTATATAAAACTATACAAAACTATATAAAATTAACAAAACAATATAAAACAATATAAATCTATATAAAACTATATAAAACTAACAAAACTATATAAAACTATATAAAACTCCATAAAACTATATAGAACTATATAAATCTATATAAAACTATATAAAACTATATAAAACTATATAAAACTATATAAAACTATATAAAACTATATAAAACTATATAAAACTATATAAAACTATATAAAACTATATAAAACTATATAAAACTATATAAAACTATATAAAACTATATAAAACTAGATAAAACTATATAAAACTATATAAAACTATATAAAACTATATAAAACTAATAAAACTATATAAAACTATATAAAACTAATAAAACTATATAAAACTATCAAAACTATATAAAACTATATAAAACGCCATAAAACTATATAAAGCTATATAATACTATATAAAAGTATATAAAACTCTATAATACTATATAAAACTATACAAAACTATATAAAACAATATAAAACTATATAAAACTATATAAAACTATATAAAACTATATAAAACTATATAAAACTATATAAAACTATATATAACTATATAAAACTATATAAAGCTAACAAACCTATATAAACCAATATAACGCTAACAAACCTATACAAACCTATATAAAACTCTATAAAACTCTATAAAACTAATAAAACTAACAAAACTATATAAAACTATATAAAACTATATAAAACTATATAAATCTCTATAAAACTATATAAAACTAATAAACATATATAAAACTGTATAAAACTATATAAAACCATTTAAAATTCTATAAAACTCTATAAAACTAATAAACATATATAAAACTATATAAACCTATATAAAACTCTATAGAACTATATAAAAGTATACAAAACTATATAAAGCTATATAAAACTATATAAAACAAATAAAACTATATAAAACTCTATAAAACTATATAAAACAAAGAAAACTATATAAAACTATATGAATCTATATAAAACTATATAAAACTAACAAAACTATATAAACCTATATAAAACTCTATAGAACTATATAAAACTATATAAAACTATATAAAACTATATAAAATTAACAAAACTATATAAAACTATATAAAATTAACAAAACTATATAAAACTATATAAAATTAACAAAACTATATAAAACTATGTAAAACTAGATAAAACTAACAAAACTATATAAAACTATATAAAACTCCATAAAACTATATAAAACTATATAAAACTATATAAAACTATATAAAACTAACAAAAGTATATAAAACTACGGAAAACTATATAAAACTATATAAAACTATATAAAACTATATAAAACTATATAAAACTATATAAAATTAACAAAACTATATAAAACTATATAAATCTATATAAAACTATACAAAACTATATAAAATTAACAAAACTATATAAAATTAACAAAACTATATAAAACAATGTAAAACTATATAAAACTATATAAAACTAACAAAACTATATAAAACTATATAAAACTATATAAAACTATATAAAATTAACAAAACTATATAAAACTATATAAAACTATATAAAACCATATAAAACTATATAAAACTATATAAAACTAACAAAACTATATAAAACTATATAAAACTCCGTAAAACTATATATAACTATATAAATCTATATAAAACTATATAAATCTATATAAAACTATATAAAATTATATAAAACTATATAAAACTATATAAAACAATATGAAACTATATAAAACTATGTAAAACTATATAAAACTATATAAAAGTAACAAAACTATATAAAACTATGTAAAACTACATAAAACTATATAAAAATATATAAACCTATATAAAACTAATAAAACTATATAAAAGTAGCAAAACTATATAAACCTATATAAAACTCTATAAAACTATATAAAAGTATACAAAACTATATAAAGCTATATAAAACTATATAAAACTGTATAAAACAAATAAAACTATATAAAACTATATCAAACCATATAAAACAAATAAAACTATATAAAACTATATAAAACAAATAAAACTATATAAAACTATATAAAACTATATAAAACTATATAAAACTATATAAAACTATATAAAACTATATAAAACTATATAAAATTATATAAAACTATTTAAAACTATATAAAACTATATAAAACTATATAAAACTATATAAAACTATATAAAACTATATAAAACTCTATAAAACTATATAAATCTATATAAAACTATATAAAACCGTATAAAACTATATAAAACTATATAAACCTATTTAAACTCTATAGATCTATATAAACTATATAAAACTAATAAAACTATATAAAACTATATAAAACTATATAAAACTATATAAAACTATATAAAACTATATAAAACTATATAAAACTATATAAAACTATATAAAACTATATAAAACTATATAAAACTATATAAAACTATATAAAACTAGATAAAACTATATAAAACTATATAAAACTATATAAAACTATGTAAAACTATATAAAACTATATAAAACTATATAAAACTATATAAAACCATATAAAACTATATAAAACTATATAAACCTATATAAAACTCTATAGAAGTATATAAAACTATATAAAACTATATTAAAATATATAAAACCATATAAAACTATATAAAACTATATTAAAATATATAAAACCATATAAAACTATATAAAACTATATAAATCTATATAAAACTGTATAAAACAAATAAAACTATATAAAACTATATAAAACTAATAAAACTATATAAAACTATATAAAACTATATAAAACTATATAAAATTCTATAAAACTGTATAAAACTAATAAACATATATAAAACTAGATAAAACTATATAAGACTATTTAAAATTCTATAAAACTCTATAAAACTAATAAACATATATAAAACTATATAAAACTATATAAAACTATATAAAACTATATAAAACTAATAAAACTATATAAAAGTAACAAAACTATATAAAACTATATAAAACCCTATGGAACTATGTGAAACCATATAAAACTATACAAAACTACATAAAACTATATAAAACAAATAAAACTATATAAAACTATATAAAACTATACAATACTATATAAAGCTATATAACACTATATAAAACTATATAAAACTATATTAAACTATATAAAACTATATAAAACAAAGAAAACTATATAAAAGTATATGAAACTATATAAAACTATATAAAACTAACAAAACTATATAAACCTATATAAAACTCTATAGAACTATATAAAACTATATAAAACTATATAAAACTGTATAAAACAAATAAAACTATATAAAACAATATCAAACCATATAAAACAAATAAAACTATATAAAACTATATAAAACAAATAAAACTATATAAAACTCTATAAAACTAATAAAACTATATAAAACTATATGAAACTGACAAAACTATATAAAACTATATAAAACTTTATAAAACTATATAAAACTGTATTAAACTATATAAAACTATATAAAACTATATAAAACTAACAAAACTCTATAAAACTATATAAAACCATATAAAACTAACAAAACTCTATAAAACTATATAAAAATATATAAAACTAACAAATCTATATGAAACTATGGAAAACTATATAAAACTATATAAAACTATATAAAACTATATAAAACTATATAAAACTATATAAAACTAACAAAACTATATAAAACTATGGAAAACTATATAAAACTATATAAAACTATTTAAAACTATATAAAACTATATAAACCTATATAATACTCTATAGAACTATATAAAACTATATAAAACTATATAAAACTACATAAAAGTATATAAAACTATATAAAACTATATAAAACTAAATAAAACTATATAAAACGATATAAAACTATATAAAACTATATAAAACTATTAAAACTATATAAAACTGATAAAACTATATAAAACTAATAAAACTAATAAAACTATATAAAACTAACAAAACTATATCAAACTTTATAAAACTGCATAAAACTATATAAAACTATATAAAACTATATAAACCTATATAAAACTATATAAAACTATATAAAACTATATAAAACTATATAAAACCATATAAAACTATATAAAACTATATTAAACTAACAAAACTCTATAAAACTACATGAAACTATATAATACTAACAAAACTATATAAAACAATATAAAACTATATAAAACTATATAACACTATATAAAACTATTAAAACTATATAAAACTGATAAAACTATATAAAACTAATAAAACTAATAAAACTATATAAAACTAACAAAACTATATAAAACTTTATAAAACTGCATAAAACTATATAAAACTATATAAAACTATATAAACCTATATAAAACTATATAAAACTATATAAAACTATATAAAACTATATAAAACTATATAAAACTATATAAAACTATATTAAACTAACAAAACTCTATAAAACTACATGAAACTATATAATACTAACAAAACTATATAAAACAATATAAAACTATATAAAACTATATAAAACTCTATAAAACTATATAAAACTATATAAAACTAGACAAAACTATATAAAACTATATAAAACTATACAAAACTATATAAAACTAATAAAACTATATAAAACCAACAAAACTATATCAAACTATATAAAACTATATAAAACTATATAAAATTCTATAAAACTATATAAAACTATATAAAACTCCATAAAACTATATAAAACTATATAAAACTATATAAAATTATATGAAACTATAAAAAACTATATAAAACGATATAAGACTATATAAAACTCTATAAAACTCTATAAAACTAATAAACATATATAAAACTATATAAAACTATATAAAACTGTATAAAACTATATACAACTATATAAAACTCTATAAAACTAATAAACATATATAAAACTATATAAAACTATATAAAACTATATAAAACTATATAAAACTATATAAAACTCTATAAAACTATACAAAACTAATAAAACTATATAAATCTATATAAAACTATATAAAACAAATAAAACTATATAAAACTATATAAAACTCTATAAAACTATATAAATCTATATAAAACTATAAAACCGTATAAAACTATATAAAACTATATAAAACTCTATAAAACTATACAAAACTAATAAAACTATATAAATCTATATAAAACTATATAAAACAAATAAAACTATATAAAACTATATAAAACTATACAAAACTATATAAAGCTATATAACACTATATAAAACTATATAAAACTATATTAAACTATATAAAACTATATAAAACAAAGAAAACTATATAAAAGTATATGAAACTATATAAAACTATATAAAACTAACAAAACTATATAAACCTATATAAAACTCTATAGAACTATATAAAACTATATAAAACTATATAAAACTGTATAAAACAAATAAAACTATATAAAACTATATCAAACCATATAAAACAAATAAAACTATATAAAACTATATAAAACAAATAAAACTATATAAAACTCTATAAAACTAATAAAACTATATAAAACTATATGAAACTAACAAAACTATATAAAACTATATAAAACTTTATAAAACTATATAAAACTGTATTAAACTATATAAAACTATATAAAACTAACAAAACTCTATAAAACTATATAAAACTATATAAAACTAACAAAACTCTATAAAACTATATAAAAATATATAAAACTAACAAATCTATATGAAACTATGGAAAACTATATAAAACTATATAAAACTATATAAAACTATATAAAACTATATAAAACTATATAAAACTAACAAAACTATATAAAACTATGGGAAACTATATAAAACTATATAAAACTATTTAAAACTATATAAAACTATATAAACCTATATAATACTCTATAGAACTATATAAAACTATATAAAACTATATAAAACTACATAAAAGTATATAAAACTATATAAAACTATATAAAACTAAATAAAACTAAATAAAACTATATAAAACTATATAAAACTATATAAAACTATATAAAACTATTAAAACTATATAAAACTGATAAAACTATATAAAACTAATAAAACTAATAAAACTATATAAAACTAACAAAACTATATCAAACTTTATAAAACTGCATAAAACTATATAAAACTATATAAAACTATATGAACCTATATAAAACTATATAAAACTATATAAAACAATATAAAACTATATAAAACTATATAAAACTATATAAAACTATATAAAACTATATAAAACTGTATAAAACAAATAAAACTATATAAAACAATATCAAACCATATAAAACAAATAAAACTATATAAAACTATATAAAACAAATAAAACTATATAAAACTCTATAAAACTAATAAAACTATATAAAACTATATGAAACTAACAAAACTATATAAAACTATATAAAACTTTATAAAACTATATAAAACTGTATTAAACTATATAAAACTATATAAAACTATATAAAACTAACAAAACTCTATAAAACTATATAAAACTATATAAAACTAACAAAACTCTATAAAACTACATGAAACTATATAATACTAACAAAACTATATAAAACAATATAAAACTATATAAAACTATATAAAACTCTATAAAACTATACAAAACTATATAAAACTATATAAAACTATATAAAACAATATAAAACTATATAAAACTATATAAAACTATATAAAACTAGACAAAACTATATAAAACTATATAAAACTATACAAATCTATATAAAACTAATAAAACTATATAAAACTAACAAAACTATATCAAACTATATAAAACTATATAAAACTATATAAAATTCTATAAAACTATATAAAACTAGATAGAACTATATAAAACTATATAAAACTAACAAAACTATATAAAACTATATAAAACTCCATAAAACTATATAAAACTGTATTAAACTATATAAAACTATATAAAACTAACAAAACTCTATAAAACTATATAAAACTATATAAAACTAACAAAACTCTATAAAACTATATAAAAATATATAAAACTAACAAATCTATATGAAACTATGGAAAACTATATAAAACTATATAAAACTATATAAAACTATATAAAACTATATAAAACTATATAAAACTAACAAAACTATATAAAACTATGGGAAACTATATAAAACTATATAAAACTATTTAAAACTATATAAAACTATATAAACCTATATAATACTCTATAGAACTATATAAAACTATATAAAACTATATAAAACTACATAAAAGTATATAAAACTATATAAAACTATATAAAACTAAATAAAACTAAATAAAACTATATAAAACTATATAAAACTATATAAAACTATATAAAACTATTAAAACTATATAAAACTGATAAAACTATATAAAACTAATAAAACTAATAAAACTATATAAAACTAACAAAACTATATCAAACTTTATAAAACTGCATAAAACTATATAAAACTATATAAAACTATATGAACCTATATAAAACTATATAAAACTATATAAAACTATATAAAACTATATAAAACTATATAAAACTATATAAAACTATATAAAACTATATAAAACTGTATAAAACAAATAAAACTATATAAAACAATATCAAACCATATAAAACAAATAAAACTATATAAAACTATATAAAACAAATAAAACTATATAAAACTCTATAAAACTAATAAAACTATATAAAACTATATGAAACTAACAAAACTATATAAAACTATATAAAACTTTATAAAACTATATAAAACTGTATTAAACTATATAAAACTATATAAAACTATATAAAACTAACAAAACTCTATAAAACTATATAAAACTATATAAAACTAACAAAACTCTATAAAACTACATGAAACTATATAATACTAACAAAACTATATAAAACAATATAAAACTATATAAAACTATATAAAACTCTATAAAACTATACAAAACTATATAAAACTATATAAAACTATATAAAACAATATAAAACTATATAAAACTATATAAAACTATATAAAACTAGACAAAACTATATAAAACTATATAAAACTATACAAATCTATATAAAACTAATAAAACTATATAAAACTAACAAAACTATATCAAACTATATAAAACTATATAAAACTATATAAAATTCTATAAAACTATATAAAACTAGATAGAACTATATAAAACTATATAAAACTAACAAAACTATATAAAACTATATAAAACTCCATAAAACTATATAAAACTATATAAAACTATATAAAATTATATGAAACTATAAAAAACTATATAAAACTATATAAGACTATATAAAACTCTATAAAACTCTATAAAACTAATAAACATATATAAAACTATATAAAACTATATAAAACTATATAAAACTATATAAAACTATATAAAACTCTATAAAACTAATAAACATATATAAAACTGTATAAAACTATATAAAACTATATAAAACTATATAAAACTATATAAAACTCTATAAAACTATACAAAACTAATAAAACTATATAAATCTATATAAAACTATATAAAACAAATAAAACTATATAAAACTATATAAAACTCTATAAAACTATATAAATCTATATAAAACTATATAAAACCGTATAAAACTATATAAAACTATATAAACCTATTTAAACTCTATAGATCTATATAAACTATATAAAACTAATAAAACTATATAAAACTATATAAAACTATATAAAACTATACAAAACCATATAAATATATATAAAACTATATGAAACTATATAGTACTATATAAAACTATATGAAACTATATAAATCTATATAAAACTGCATAAAACTATATAAAACTAACAAAACTATATAAAACTATGTAAAACTATATAAAAACTATATAAAACTATATAAAACTATATAAAACCATATAAAACTATATAAAACT
>NW_027475891.1:0-27823 GCF_051020985.1 Nomia melanderi | reverse complement strand
TATGGAGTTTTATATAGTTTTATATAGTTTTATATAGTTTTATATAGTTTTATATTGATTTATATAGTTCTATAGAGTTTTATATAGGTTTATATAGTTTTGTTAGTTTTATATAGATTTATTACTTTTATATATTTTTATATAGTTTTATATAGTTTTATCGAGTTTTATATAGTTTTATATAGTTTTGTTAGTTTTATATAGTTTTATATAGTTTTATTTGTTTTATATAGTTTTATATAGTTTTATATAGTTTTATATAGTTCTATAGAGTTTTATATAAGTTTATATCGTTCTATATAGTTTTATATGGTTTTATATAGTTTTATATAGTTTTATATAGTTTTATATAGTTTTATATAGTTTTATATAGTTTTATATAGTTTTATATAGTTTTATGGAGTTTTATATAGTTTTATATAGTTTTGTTAGTTTTATATAGTTTTATATAGCTTTATCTAGTTTTTATATAGTTTTATATAGTTTTGTTAATTTTTATAGTTTTATTAGTTTTATTAGTTTTATATGGTTTTATTAGTTTTATATAGTTTTATCAGTTTTATATAGTTTATTAGTTTTATATAGTTTTATAGAGTTTTATATAGTTTTATATGGTTTTATATAGTTCCGTAGAGTTTTATATAGTTTTATATAGTTTTATGGAGTTTTATATAGTTTTATATAGTTTTGTTAGTTTTATATAGTTTTATATAGTTTTATATGGTTTTGTTAATTTTTATAGTTTTATTAGTTCTATAGAGTTTTATATAGGTTTATATAGTTTTATATAGTTTTATACGGTTTTATATAGTTTTATATAGTTATATATAGTTTTATATAGTTCTATAGAGTTTTATATAGGTTTATATAGTTTTATATAGTTTTATATACTTTTATGTAGTTTTATATAGTTTTATATAGTTTTATATAGTTCATATAGAGTATTATATAGGTTTATATAGTTTTATATAGTTTTATATGGTTTTATATAGTTTTATAGTTTTATATAGTTTTATATAGTTTTATATAGTTTATATAGTTTTATATAGTTTTATATAGTTTTATATAGTTTTATATAGCTTTATATAGTTTTATATAGTTTTATATAGTTTTATATAGTTTTATATAGCTTTATATAGTTTTATATAGTTTTATATAGTTTTATATAGTTTTATAGAGTCTTGTTAGTTTTATATAGTTTTATATAGTTTTATAGAATTTTATATAGTTTTATACAGTTTTATTTGTTTTATATAGTTTTATATAGTTTTATATAGTTTTATATAGTTTTATATAGTTTTATATAGTTTTATATAGTTTTATATAGTCTTAAATTGTTTTATATAGTTTTATATAGTTTTCCATAGTTTTATATAGTTTTGTTAGTTTTATATAGTTTTATATAGCTTTATATAGTATTGTTAGTTTTATATAGTTTTATATAGTTTTATTTGTTTTATATAGTTTTATATAGTTTTATATAGTTTTATATACTTCTATATAGTTTTATATAGTTTTATATAGTTTTATGGAGTTTCATATAGTTTTGTATAGTTTTATATAGTTTTATATAGTTTTATATAGTTTTATATAGTTTTATTTAGTTTTGTTAATTTTATAGTTTTATTAGTTTTATTAGTTTTATATAGTTTTATTAGTTTTATATAGTTTTATCAGTTTTATATAGTTTTATTAGTTTTATATAGTTTTATAGAGTTTTATATAGTTTTATATGGTTTTATATAGTTCTATAGAGTTTTATATAGTTTTATATAGTTTTATGGAGTTTTATATAGTTTTATATAGTTTTGTTAGTTTTATATAGTTTTATATAGTTTTATATGGTTTTGTTAATTTTTATAGTTTTATTAGTTCTATAGAGTTTTATATAGGTTTATATAGTTTTATATAGTTTTATACGGTTTTATATAGTTTTATATAGTTATATATAGTTTTATATAGTTCTATAGAGTTTTATATAGGTTTATATAGTTTTCCATAGTTTTAAACAGTTTTGTTAGTTTTATATAGTTTTATGTAGTTTTATAGAGTTTTGTAAGTTTAACATAGTTTTATATAGTTTTATATAGTTTTATATAGTTCTATGGAGATTTATATAGGTTTATATAGTTTTATATAGTTTTATATAGTTTTGTTAGTTTTATATAGTTTTATATAGTTTTATATAGTTTTATATAGCTTTATATAGTTTTTTATAGTTTTATATAGTTTTCCATAGTTTTATATAGTTTTATATAGTTTTATATAGTATTATATATTTCTATATAGATTTATATAGTTTTATATAGTTTTATGGAGTTTTATATAGAGTTTTATATAGTTTTATATAGTTTTATATAGCTTATATAGTTTTATATAGTTTTATATAGTTTTATATAGTTTTATATAGTTTTATATAGTTTTCCATAGTTTTATATAGTTTTATAGAGTTTTGTTAGTTTTATATAGTTTTATATAGTTTTATAGAGTCTAGTTAGTTTTATATAGTTTTATATAGCTTTATATAGTATTGTTAGTTTTATATAGTTTTATATAGTTTTATACAGTTTTATATAGTTTTATATAGTTTTATATAGTTTTATATAGTTCTATATAGTTTTATATAGTTTTATATAGTTTTATATAGTTTTATATAGTTTTATATAGTTTTATATAGTTTTATATAGTTTTATATAGTTTTATATAGTTCTATAGAGTTTTATATAGGTTTATATAGGTTTGTTAGCTTTATATAGGTTTATATAGGTTTGTTAGCTTTATATAGGTTTATATAGGTTTGTTAGCTTTATATAGTTTTATAGAGTTTTGTTAGTTTTATATAGTTTTATATAGTTTTATATAATTTTATATAGTTTTATACAGTTTTATTTGTTTTATATAGTTTTATATAGTTTTATATAGTTTTATATAGTTTTATATAGTTTTATATAGTTTTATATAGTTTTATATAGTTTTATATAGTTTTATATAGTTCTATAGAGTTTTATATAGGTTTATATAGGTTTGTTAGCTTTATATAGGTTTATATAGGTTTGTTAGCTTTATATAGGTTTATATAGGTTTGTTAGCTTTATATAGTTTTATAGAGTTTTGTTAGTTTTATATAGTTTTATATAGTTTTATATAATTTTATATAGTTTTATACAGTTTTATTTGTTTTATATAGTTTTATATAGTTTTATATAGTTTTATATAGTTTTATATAGTTTTATATAGTTTTATATAGTTTTAAATTGTTTTATATAGTTTTATATAGTTTTCCATAGTTTTATATAGTTTTGTTAGTTTTATATAGTTTTATATAGCTTTATATAGTATTGTTAGTTTTATATAGTTTTATATAGTTTTATACAGTTTTATATAGTTTTATAAGGTTTTATATAGTTTTATATACTTCTATATAGTTTTATATGGTTTTATATAGTTTTATGGAGTTTTATATAGTTTTATATAGTTTTATATAGTTTTATATAGTTTTATATAGTTTAATATAGTTTTATATAGTTTTATATAGTTTTATATAGTTTTATATAGTTTTATATAGTTTTATATAGTTTTATATAGTTTTATATAGTTTTATATAGTTTTATATAGTTTTATATGGTTTTATATAGTTTTATGGAGTTTTATATAGTTTTATATATTTTTATATAGTTTTATTTACTTTTATATAGTTTTATATAGTTTTATATAGTTTTATATAGTTTTATGTAGTTTTATGGAGTTTTATATAGTTTTATATAGTTTTATATAGCTTTATATAGTTTTATATAGTTTTATATAGTTTTATATAGTTTTATATAGTTTTATATAGTTTTATATAGTTTTATATAGTTTTATATAGTTTTATATAGTTTTATATAGTTTTATATAGTTTTATATAGTTTTATATAGTTTTATATAGTTTTATATAGTTTTATGGAGTTTTATATAGTTTTATATAGTTTTGTTAGTTTTATATAGTTTTATATAGCTTTATATAGTTTTTATATAGTTTTATGCAGTTTTGTTAATTTTTATAGTTTTATTAGTTTTATTAGTTTTATATAGTTTTATTAGTTTTATATAGTTTTATCAGTTTTATATAGTTTTATTAGTTTTATATAGTTTTATAGAGTTTTATATAGTTTTATATGGTTTTATATAGTTCTGTAGAGTTTTATATAGTTTTATATAGTTTTCTGGAGTTTTATATAGTTTTATATAGTTTTATAGAGTTTTATATAGTTTTATATAGTTTTATGGAGTTTTATATATAGCTTTATATAGTTTTTTATAGTTTTATATAGTTTTCCATAGTTTTATATAGTTTTATATAGTTTTATATAGTTTTATATATTTCTATATAGTTTTATATAGTTTTATATAGTTTTATATAGTTTTATATAGTTTTATATAGTTTTCCGTAGTTTTATATAGTTTTGTTAGTTTTATATAGTTTTATATGGTTCTATATAGTTTTATGGAGTTTTATATAGTTTTATATAGTTTTATATAGTTTTATATAGTTTTACATAGTTTTATATAGTTTTGTTAGTTTTTTATAGTTTTATATAGTTTTATATAGTTTTATTTGTTTTATATAGTTTTATATAGTTTTATATAGTTTTATTTGTTTTATACAGTTTTATATAGTTTTATATAGTTTTATATAGTTTTATATAGTTCTATAGAGTTTTATATAGGTTTATATAGTTTTGTTAGTTTTATATAGATTTATTAGTTTTATATATTTTTATATAGTTTTATATAGTTTTATAGAGTTTTATATAGTTTTATATAGTTTTATATAGTTTTATGGAGTTTTATATAGTTTTATATAGTTTTATATAGTTTTATATAGTTTTATATTGATTTATATAGTTCTATAGAGTTTTATATAGGTTTATATAGTTTTGTTAGTTTTATATAGATTTATTACTTTTATATATTTTTATATAGTTTTATATAGTTTTATCGAGTTTTATATAGTTTTATATAGTTTTGTTAGTTTTATATAGTTTTATATAGTTTTATTTGTTTTATATAGTTTTATATAGTTTTATATAGTTTTATATAGTTCTATAGAGTTTTATATAAGTTTATATCGTTCTATATAGTTTTATATGGTTTTATATAGTTTTATATAGTTTTATATAGTTTTATATAGTTTTATATAGTTTTATATAGTTTTATATAGTTTTATATAGTTTTATGGAGTTTTATATAGTTTTATATAGTTTTGTTAGTTTTATATAGTTTTATATAGCTTTATCTAGTTTTTATATAGTTTTATATAGTTTTGTTAATTTTTATAGTTTTATTAGTTTTATTAGTTTTATATGGTTTTATTAGTTTTATATAGTTTTATCAGTTTTATATAGTTTTATTAGTTTTATATAGTTTTATAGAGTTTTATATAGTTTTATATGGTTTATATAGTTCCGTAGAGTTTTATATAGTTTTATATAGTTTTATGGAGTTTTATATAGTTTTATATAGTTTTGTTAGTTTTATATAGTTTTATATAGTTTTATATGGTTTTGTTAATTTTATAGTTTTATTAGTTCTATAGAGTTTTATATAGGTTTATATAGTTTTATATAGTTTTATACGGTTTTATATAGTTTTATATAGTTATATATAGTTTTATATAGTTCTATAGAGTTTTATATAGGTTTATATAGTTTTATATAGTTTTATATACTTTTATGTAGTTTTATATAGTTTTATATAGTTTTATATAGTTCTATAGAGTATTATATAGGTTTATATAGTTTTATATAGTTTTATATGGTTTTATATAGTTTTATATAGTTTTATATAGTTTTATATAGTTTTATATAGTTTTATATAGTTTTATATAGTTTTATATAGTTTTATATAGTTTTATATAGCTTTATATAGTTTTATATAGTTTTATATAGTTTTATATAGTTTTATATAGCTTTATATAGTTTTATATAGTTTTATATAGTTTTATATAGTTTTATAGAGTCTTGTTAGTTTTATATAGTTTTATATAGTTTTATAGAATTTTATATAGTTTTATACAGTTTTATTTGTTTTATATAGTTTTATATAGTTTTATATAGTTTTATATAGTTTTATATAGTTTTATATAGTTTTATATAGTTTTATATAGTCTTAAATTGTTTATATAGTTTTATATAGTTTTCCATAGTTTTATATAGTTTTGTTAGTTTTATATAGTTTTATATAGCTTTATATAGTATTGTTAGTTTTATATAGTTTTATATAGTTTTATTTGTTTTATATAGTTTTATATAGTTTTATATAGTTTTATATACTTCTATATAGTTTTATATAGTTTTATATAGTTTTATGGAGTTTCATATAGTTTTGTATAGTTTTATATAGTTTTATATAGTTTTATATAGTTTTATATAGTTTTATTTAGTTTTGTTAATTTTTATAGTTTTATTAGTTTTATTAGTTTTATATAGTTTTATTAGTTTTATATAGTTTTATCAGTTTTATATAGTTTTATTAGTTTTATATAGTTTTATAGAGTTTTATATAGTTTTATATGGTTTTATATAGTTCTATAGAGTTTTATATAGTTTTATATAGTTTTATGGAGTTTTATATAGTTTTATATAGTTTTGTTAGTTTTATATAGTTTTATATAGTTTTATATGGTTTTGTTAATTTTTATAGTTTTATTAGTTCTATAGAGTTTTATATAGGTTTATATAGTTTTATATAGTTTTATACGGTTTTATATAGTTTTATATAGTTATATATAGTTTTATATAGTTCTATAGAGTTTTATATAGGTTTATATAGTTTTCCATAGTTTTAAACAGTTTTGTTAGTTTTATATAGTTTTATGTAGTTTTATAGAGTTTTGTAAGTTTAACATAGTTTTATATAGTTTTATATAGTTTTATATAGTTCTATGGAGATTTATATAGGTTTATATAGTTTTATATAGTTTTATATAGTTTTGTTAGTTTTATATAGTTTTATATAGTTTTATATAGTTTTATATAGCTTTATATAGTTTTTTATAGTTTTATATAGTTTTCCATAGTTTTATATAGTTTTATATAGTTTTATATAGTATTATATATTTCTATATAGATTTATATAGTTTTATATAGTTTTATGGAGTTTTATATAGTTTTATATAGTTTTATATAGTTTTATATAGCTTTATATAGTTTTATATAGTTTTATATAGTTTTATATAGTTTTATATAGTTTTATATAGTTTTCCATAGTTTTATATAGTTTTATAGAGTTTTGTTAGTTTTATATAGTTTTATATAGTTTTATAGAGTCTAGTTAGTTTTATATAGTTTTATATAGCTTTATATAGTATTGTTAGTTTTATATAGTTTTATATAGTTTTATACAGTTTTATATAGTTTTATATAGTTTTATATAGTTTTATATAGTTCTATATAGTTTTATATAGTTTTATATAGTTTTATATAGTTTTATATAGTTTTATATAGTTTTATATAGTTTTATATAGTTTTATATAGTTTTATATAGTTCTATAGAGTTTTATATAGGTTTATATAGGTTTGTTAGCTTTATATAGGTTTATATAGGTTTGTTAGCTTTATATAGGTTTATATAGGTTTGTTAGCTTTATATAGTTTTATAGAGTTTTGTTAGTTTTATATAGTTTTATATAGTTTTATATAATTTTATATAGTTTTATACAGTTTTATTTGTTTTATATAGTTTTATATAGTTTTATATAGTTTTATATAGTTTTATATAGTTTTATATAGTTTTATATAGTTTTATATAGTTTTATATAGTTTTATATAGTTCTATAGAGTTTTATATAGGTTTATATAGGTTTGTTAGCTTTATATAGGTTTATATAGGTTTGTTAGCTTTATATAGGTTTATATAGGTTTGTTAGCTTTATATAGTTTTATAGAGTTTTGTTAGTTTTATATAGTTTTATATAGTTTTATATAATTTTATATAGTTTTATACAGTTTTATTTGTTTTATATAGTTTTATATAGTTTTATATAGTTTTATATAGTTTTATATAGTTTTATATAGTTTTATATAGTTTTAAATTGTTTTATATAGTTTTATATAGTTTTCCATAGTTTTATATAGTTTTGTTAGTTTTATATAGTTTTATATAGCTTTATATAGTATTGTTAGTTTTATATAGTTTTATATAGTTTTATACAGTTTTATATAGTTTTATAAGGTTTTATATAGTTTTATATACTTCTATATAGTTTTATATGGTTTTATATAGTTTTATGGAGTTTTATATAGTTTTATATAGTTTTATATAGTTTTATATAGTTTTATATAGTTTAATATAGTTTTATATAGTTTTATATAGTTTTATATAGTTTTATATAGTTTTATATAGTTTTATATAGTTTTATATAGTTTTATATAGTTTTATATAGTTTTATATAGTTTTATATGGTTTTATATAGTTTTATGGAGTTTTATATAGTTTTATATATTTTTATATAGTTTTATTTACTTTTATATAGTTTTATATAGTTTTATATAGTTTTATATAGTTTTATGTAGTTTTATGGAGTTTTATATAGTTTTATATAGTTTTATATAGCTTTATATAGTTTTATATAGTTTTATATAGTTTTATATAGTTTTATATAGTTTTATATAGTTTTATATAGTTTTATATAGTTTTATATAGTTTTATATAGTTTTTATATAGTTTTATATGGTTTTATATAGTTTTATGGAGTTTTATATAGTTTTATATATTTTTATATAGTTTTATATACTTTTATATAGTTTTATATAGTTTTATATAGTTTTATATAGTTTTATGTAGTTTTATGGAGTTTTATATAGTTTTATATAGTTTTATATAGCTTTATATAGTTTTATATAGTTTTATATAGTTTTATATAGTTTTATATAGTTTTATATAGTTTTATATAGTTTTATATAGTTTTATATAGTTTTATATAGTTTTATATGGTTTTATATAGTTTTATGGAGTTTTATATAGTTTTATATATTTTTATATAGTTTTATATACTTTTATATAGTTTTATATAGTTTTATATAGTTTTATATAGTTCTATAGAGTTTTATATAGGTTTATATAGTTTTCCGTAGTTTTATATAGTTTTGTTAGTTTTATATAGTTTTATATAGTTTTCTAGAGTTTTGTAAGTTTAATATAGTTTTATATAGTTTTATATAGTTTTATATAGTTCTATGGAGATTTATATAGGTTTATATAGTTTTATATAGTTTTATATAGTTTTGTTAGTTTTATATAGTTTTATATAGTTTTGTTAGTTTTATATAGTTTTATATAGTTTTGTTAGTTTTATATAGTTTTATATAGTTTTATATAGTTTTATAGAGTTTTGTTAGTTTTATATAGTTTTATATAGTTTTATAGAATTTTATATAGTTTCATATAGTTTTATTCGTTTTATATAGTTTTATATAGTTCTATAGAGTTTTATATAGGTTTATATAGTTTTATATAGTTTTATATGGTTTTATATAGTTTTATATAGTTTTACATAGTTTTATATAGTTTTGTTAGTTTTATATAGTTTTATATAGTTTTACATAGTTTTATATAGTTTTGTTAGTTTTATATAGTTTTATATAGTTTTATATAGTTTTATATCTTTTTATATAGTTTTATATAGTTTTATATAGTTTTATATAGTTTTATATAGTTTTATATAGTTTTATATAGTTTTAAATTGTTTTATATAGTTTTATATAGCTTTATATAGTTTTATATAGTTTTATATAGTTTTATATAGTTTTATATAGTTTTCCATAGTTTTATATAGTTTTATAGAGTTTTGTTAGTTTTATATAGTTTTATATAGTTTTATAGAGTCTTGTTAGTTTTATATAGTTTTATATAGTTTTATAGAATTTTATATAGTTTTATACAGTTTTATTTGTTTTATATAGTTTTATATCGTTTTATATAGTTTTATATAGTTTTAAATTGTTTTATATAGTTTTATATAGTTTTCCATAGTTTTATATAGTTTTGTTAGTTTTATATAGTTTTATATAGCTTTATATAGTATTGTTAGTTTTATATAGTTTTATATAGTTTTATACAGTTTTATATAGTTTTATATAGTTTTATATAGTTTTATATACTTCTATATAGTTTTATATGGTTTTATATAGTTTTATATAGTTTTATATAGTTTTATATAGTTTTATATAGTTTTATATAGTTTTATATAGTTTTATATAGTTTTATGGAGTTTTATATAGTTTTATATATTTTTATATAGTTTTATATAGTTTTATGGAGTTTTATATAGTTTTATATAGTTTTGTTAGTTTTATATAGTTTTATATAGCTTTATATAGTTTTTATATAGTTTTATGCAGTTTTGTTAATTTTTATAGTTTTATTAGTTTTATTAGTTTTATATAGTTTTATTAGTTTTATATAGTTTTATCAGTTTTATATAGTTTTATTAGTTTTATATAGTTTTATAGAGTTTTATATAGTTTTATATGGTTTTATATAGTTCTGTAGAGTTTTATATAGTTTTATATAGTTTTATATAGTTTTATATAGTTTTATATAGTTTTATAGAGTCTTGTTAGTTTTATATAGTTTTATATAGTTTTATAGAATTTTATATAGTTTTATACAGTTTTATTTGTTTTATATAGTTTTATATAGTTTTATATAGTTTTATATAGTTTTATATAGTTTTATATAGTTTTATATAGTCTTAAATTGTTTTATATAGTTTTATATAGTTTTCCATAGTTTTATATAGTTTTGTTAGTTTTATATAGTTTTATATAGCTTTATATAGTATTGTTAGTTTTATATAGTTTTATATAGTTTTATTTGTTTTATATAGTTTTATATAGTTTTATATAGTTTTATATACTTCTATATAGTTTTATATAGTTTTATATAGTTTTATGGAGTTTTATATAGTTTTGTATAGTTTTATATAGTTTTATATAGTTTTATATAGTTTTATATAGTTTTATATAGTTTTATATAGTTTTATATAGTCCTATAGAATTTTATATAGGTTTATATAGTTTTGTTAGTTTTATATAGTTTTATTAGTTTTATATATTTTTATATAGTTTTATAGAGTTTTATATAGTTTCATTAGTTTTATATAGTTTTATAGAGTTTTATAGAGTTTTATATAGTTTTGTTACTTTTATATAGTTTTATATAGTTTTATTTGTTTTATATAGTTTTATATAGTTTTGTTAATTTTTATAGTTTTATTAGTTTTATTAGTTTTATATAGTTTTATTAGTTTTATAGAGTCTAGTTAGTTTTATATAGTTTTATATAGCTTTATATAGTATTGTTAGTTTTATATAGTTTTATATAGTTTTATACAGTTTTATATAGTTTTATATAGTTTTATATAGTTTTATATACGTCTATATAGTTTTATATAGTTTTATATAGTTTTATGGAGTTTTATATAGTTTTATATAGTTTTATATAGTTTTATATAGTTTTATATTGTTTTATATAGTTTTACATAGTTTTATATAGTTTTGTTAGTTTTATATACTTTTATATAGTTTTATATAGTTTTATATAGTTTTGTTAGTTTCATATAGTTTTATATAGTTTTATATAGTTTAATTTGTTTTATATGGTTTTATATAGTTTTATTTGTTTTATATAGTTTTATATAGTTTTATATAGTTTTATCGAGTTTTATATAGTTTTATATAGTTTTGTTAGTTTTATATAGTTTTATTTGTTTTATATAGTTTTATATAGTTTTATATAGTTTTATATAGTTTTATATAGTTCTATAGAGTTTTATATAAGTTTATATCGTTCTATATAGTTTTATATGGTTTTATATAGTTTTATATAGTTTTATATAGTTTTATATAGTTTTATATAGTTTTATATAGTTTTATATAGTTTTATATAGTTTTATGGAGTTTTATATAGTTTTATATAGTTTTGTTAGTTTTATATAGTTTTATATAGCTTTATATAGTTTTTATATAGTTTTATGCAGTTTTGTTAATTTTTATAGTTTTATTAGTTTTATTAGTTTTATATAGTTTTATTAGTTTTATATAGTTTTATCAGTTTTATATAGTTTTATATGGTTTTATATAGTTTTATGGAGTTTTATATAGTTTTATATATTTTTATATAGTTTTATATACTTTTATATAGTTTTATATAGTTTTATATAGTTTTATATAGTTCTATAGAGTTTTATATAGGTTTATATAGTTTTCCGTAGTTTTATATAGTTTTGTTAGTTTTATATAGTTTTATATAGTTTTCTAGAGTTTTGTAAGTTTAATATAGTTTTATATAGTTTTATATAGTTTTATATAGTTCTATGGAGATTTATATAGGTTTATATAGTTTTATATAGTTTTATATAGTTTTGTTAGTTTTATATAGTTTTATATAGTTTTGTTAGTTTTATATAGTTTTATATAGTTTTATATAGTTTTATAGAGTTTTGTTAGTTTTATATAGTTTTATATAGTTTTATAGAATTTTATATAGTTTCATATAGTTTTATTCGTTTTATATAGTTTTATATAGTTCTATAGAGTTTTATATAGGTTTATATAGTTTTATATAGTTTTATATGGTTTTATATAGTTTTATATAGTTTTACATAGTTTTATATAGTTTTGTTAGTTTTATATAGTTTTATATAGTTTTACATAGTTTTATATAGTTTTGTTAGTTTTATATAGTTTTATATAGTTTTATATAGTTTTATATCGTTTTATATAGTTTTATATAGTTTTATATAGTTTTATATAGTTTTATATAGTTTTATATAGTTTTATATAGTTTTAAATTGTTTTATATAGTTTTATATAGCTTTATATAGTTTTATATAGTTTTATATAGTTTTATATAGTTTTATATAGTTTTCCATAGTTTTATATAGTTTTATAGAGTTTTGTTAGTTTTATATAGTTTTATATAGTTTTATAGAGTCTTGTTAGTTTTATATAGTTTTATATAGTTTTATAGAATTTTATATAGTTTTATACAGTTTTATTTGTTTTATATAGTTTTATATCGTTTTATATAGTTTTATATAGTTTTAAATTGTTTTATATAGTTTTATATAGTTTTCCATAGTTTTATATAGTTTTGTTAGTTTTATATAGTTTTATATAGCTTTATATAGTATTGTTAGTTTTATATAGTTTTATATAGTTTTATACAGTTTTATATAGTTTTATATAGTTTTATATAGTTTTATATACTTCTATATAGTTTTATATGGTTTTATATAGTTTTATATAGTTTTATATAGTTTTATATAGTTTTATATAGTTTTATATAGTTTTATATAGTTTTATATAGTTTTATGGAGTTTTATATAGTTTTATATATTTTTATATAGTTTTATATAGTTTTATGGAGTTTTATATAGTTTTATATAGTTTTGTTAGTTTTATATAGTTTTATATAGCTTTATATAGTTTTTATATAGTTTTATGCAGTTTTGTTAATTTTTATAGTTTTATTAGTTTTATTAGTTTTATATAGTTTTATTAGTTTTATATAGTTTTATCAGTTTTATATAGTTTTATTAGTTTTATATAGTTTTATAGAGTTTTATATAGTTTTATATGGTTTTATATAGTTCTGTAGAGTTTTATATAGTTTTATATAGTTTTATATAGTTTTATATAGTTTTATATAGTTTTATAGAGTCTTGTTAGTTTTATATAGTTTTATATAGTTTTATAGAATTTTATATAGTTTTATACAGTTTTATTTGTTTTATATAGTTTTATATAGTTTTATATAGTTTTATATAGTTTTATATAGTTTTATATAGTTTTATATAGTCTTAAATTGTTTTATATAGTTTTATATAGTTTTCCATAGTTTTATATAGTTTTGTTAGTTTTATATAGTTTTATATAGCTTTATATAGTATTGTTAGTTTTATATAGTTTTATATAGTTTTATTTGTTTTATATAGTTTTATATAGTTTTATATAGTTTTATATACTTCTATATAGTTTTATATAGTTTTATATAGTTTTATGGAGTTTTATATAGTTTTGTATAGTTTTATATAGTTTTATATAGTTTTATATAGTTTTATATAGTTTTATATAGTTTTATATAGTTTTATATAGTCCTATAGAATTTTATATAGGTTTATATAGTTTTGTTAGTTTTATATAGTTTTATTAGTTTTATATATTTTTATATAGTTTTATATAGTTTTATATAGTTTCATTAGTTTTATATAGTTTTATAGAGTTTTATAGAGTTTTATATAGTTTTGATAGTTTTATATAGTTTTATATAGTTTTATTTGTTTTATATAGTTTTATATAGTTTTGTTAATTTTTATAGTTTTATTAGTTTTATTAGTTTTATATAGTTTTATTAGTTTTATAGAGTCTAGTTAGTTTTATATAGTTTTATATAGCTTTATATAGTATTGTTAGTTTTATATAGTTTTATATAGTTTTATACAGTTTTATATAGTTTTATATAGTTTTATATAGTTTTATATACGTCTATATAGTTTTATATAGTTTTATATAGTTTTATGGAGTTTTATATAGTTTTATATAGTTTTATATAGTTTTATATAGTTTTATATTGTTTTATATAGTTTTACATAGTTTTATATAGTTTTGTTAGTTTTATATACTTTTATATAGTTTTATATAGTTTTATATAGTTTTGTTAGTTTCATATAGTTTTATATAGTTTTATATAGTTTAATTTGTTTTATATGGTTTTATATAGTTTTATTTGTTTTATATAGTTTTATATAGTTTTAAATAGTTTTATCGAGTTTTATATAGTTTTATATAGTTTTGTTAGTTTTATATAGTTTTATTTGTTTTATATAGTTTTATATAGTTTTATATAGTTTTATATAGTTTTATATAGTTTTATATAGTTCTATAGAGTTTTATATAAGTTTATATCGTTCTATATAGTTTTATATGGTTTTATATAGTTTTATATAGTTTTATATAGTTTTATATAGTTTTATATAGTTTTATATAGTTTTATATAGTTTTATATAGTTTTATGGAGTTTTATATAGTTTTATATAGTTTTGTTAGTTTTATATAGTTTTATATAGCTTTATATAGTTTTTATATAGTTTTATGCAGTTTTGTTAATTTTTATAGTTTTATTAGTTTTATTAGTTTTATATAGTTTTATTAGTTTTATATAGTTTTATCAGTTTTATATAGTTTTATTAGTTTTATATAGTTTTATAGAGTTTTATATAGTTTTATATGGTTTTATATAGTTCTGTAGAGTTTTATATAGTTTTATATAGTTTTATGGAGTTTTATATAGTTTTATATAGTTTTATAGAGTTTTATATAGTTTTATATAGTTTTATGGAGTTTTATATAGTTTTATATAGTTTTGTTAGTTTTATATAGTTTTATATAGTTTTATATAGTTTTATATAGTTTTATATAGTTTTGTTAATTGTTATAGTTTTATTAGTTTTATTAGTTTTATATAGTTTTATTAGTTTTATATAGTTTTATCAGTTTTATATAGTTTTATTAGCTTTATATAGTTTTATAGAGTTTTATATAGTTTTATATGGTTTTATATAGTTCTATAGAGTTTTATATAGTTTTATATAGTTTTATGGAGTTTTATATAGTTTTATATAGTTTTGTTAGTTTTATATAGTTTTATATAGTTTTATATGGTTTTGTTAATTTTTATAGTTTTATTAGTTCTATAGAGTTTTATATAGGTTTATATAGTTTTATATAGTTTTATACGGTTTTATATAGTTTTATATAGTTATATATAGTTTTATATAGTTCTATAGAGTTTTATATAGGTTTATATAGTTTTATATAGTTTTATATACTTTTATGTAGTTTTATATAGTTTTATATAGTTTTATATAGTTCTATAGAGTATTATATAGGTTTATATAGTTTTATATACTTTTATATGGTTTTATATAGTTTTATATAGTTTTATATAGTTTTATATAGTTTTATATAGTTTTATATAGTTTTATATAGTTTTATATAGTTTTATATAGTTTTATATAGCTTTATATAGTTTTATATAGTTTTATATAGTTTTATATAGTTTTATAGAGTCTTGTTAGTTTTATATAGTTTTATATAGTTTTATAGAATTTTATATAGTTTTATACAGTTTTATTTGTTTTATATAGTTTTATATAGTTTTATATAGTTTTATATAGTTTTATATAGTTTTATATAGTTTTATATAGTCTTAAATTGTTTTATATAGTTTTATATAGTTTTCCATAGTTTTATATAGTTTTGTTAGTTTTATATAGTTTTATATAGCTTTATATAGTATTGTTAGTTTTATATAGTTTTATATAGTTTTATTTGTTTTATATAGTTTTATATAGTTTTATATACTTCTATATAGTTTTATATAGTTTTATATAGTTTTATGGAGTTTTATATAGTTTTGTATAGTTTTATATAGTTTTATATAGTTTTATATAGTTTTATATAGTTTTATATAGTTTTATATAGTTTTATATAGTTTTATATAGTCCTATACAGTTTTATATAGGTTTATATAGTTTTGTTAGTTTTATATAGTTTTATTAGTTTTATATATTTTTATATAGTTTTATATAGTTTTATATAG
This sequence comes from Nomia melanderi, assembly GCF_051020985.1. Classification (NCBI taxonomy): domain Eukaryota; kingdom Metazoa; phylum Arthropoda; class Insecta; order Hymenoptera; family Halictidae; genus Nomia; species Nomia melanderi. Next base: position 11,179 of record NW_027475891.1, on the reverse strand, counting down.
TTTCATTAGTTTTATATAGTTTTATAGAGTTTTATAGAGTTTTATATAGTTTTGTTATTTTTTATAGTTTTATTAGTTTTATTAGTTTTATATAGTTTTATTAGTTTTATAGAGTCTAGTTAGTTTTATATAGTTTTATATAGCTTTATATAGTATTGTTAGTTTTATATAGTTTTATATAGTTTTATACAGTTTTATATAGTTTTATATAGTTTTATATAGTTTTATATACGTCTATATAGTTTTATATAGTTTTATATAGTTTTATGGAGTTTTATATAGTTTTATATAGTTTTATATAGTTTTATATAGCTTTATATAGTTTTATATAGTTTTATATAGTTTTATATAGTTTTATATAGTTTTATATGGTTTTATATAGTTTTATATAGTTTTATGGAGTTTTATATAGTTTTATATAGTTTTGTTAGTTTTATATAGTTATATATAGTTTTATATAGCTTTATATAGTTTTTTATAGTTTTATATAGTTTTCCATAGTTTTATATAGTTTTATATAGTTTTATATAGTTTTATATATTTCTATATAGATTTATATAGTTCTATATAGTTTTATGGAGTTTTATATAGTTTTATATAGTTTTATATAGTTTTATATAGTTTTATATAGTTTTATATAGTTTTATATAGTTTTATAGAGTCTTGTTAGTTTTATATAGTTTTATATAGTTTTATACAGTTTTATTTGTTTTATATAGTTTTATATAGTTTTATATAGTTTTATATAGTTTTATGGAGTTTTATATAGTTTTATATAGTTCTGTTAGTTTTATATAGTTTTATATAGTTTTATAGAGTCTTGTTAGTTTTATATAGTTTTATATAGTCTTAAATTGTTTTATATAGTTTTATATAGTTTTCCATAGTTTTATATAGTTTTGTTAGTTTTATATAGTTTTATATAGTTTTATATAGTTTTATATAGTTTTATATAGTTTTATATAGTTTTATATAGTTTTATATAGTTTTATGGAGTTTTATATAGTTTTATATAGTTTTGTTAGTTTTATATAGTTTTATATAGCTTTATATAGTTTTTATATAGTTTTATGCAGTTTTGTTAATTTTTATAGTTTTATTAGTTTTATTAGTTTTATATAGTTTTATTAGTTTTATATAGTTTTATCAGTTTTATATAGTTTTATTAGTTTTATATAGTTTTATAGAGTTTTATATAGTTTTATATGGTTTTATATAGTTCTGTAGAGTTTTATATAGTTTTATATAGTTTTATGGAGTTTTATATAGTTTTATATAGTTTTATAGAGTTTTATATAGTTTTATATAGTTTTATGGAGTTTTATATAGTTTTATATAGTTTTGTTAGTTTTATATAGTTTTATATAGTTTTATATAGCTTTATATAGTTTTATATAGTTTTATATAGTTTTATATAGTTTTATAGAGTCTTGTTAGTTTTATATAGTTTTATATAGTTTTATAGAATTTTATATAGTTTTATACAGTTTTATTTGTTTTATATAGTTTTATATAGTTTTATATAGTTTTATATAGTTTTATATAGTTTTATATAGTTTTATATAGTCTTAAATTGTTTTATATAGTTTTATATAGTTTTCCATAGTTTTATATAGTTTTGTTAGTTTTATATAGTTTTATATAGCTTTATATAGTATTGTTAGTTTTATATAGTTTTATATAGTTTTATTTGTTTTATATAGTTTTATATAGTTTTATATAGTTTTATATACTTCTATATAGTTTTATATAGTTTTATATAGTTTTATGGAGTTTTATATAGTTTTATTAGTTTTATATAGTTTTATCAGTTTTATATAGTTTTATTAGTTTTATATAGTTTTATAGAGTTTTATATAGTTTTATATGGTTTTATATAGTTCTATAGAATTTTATATAGTTTTATATAGTTTTATGGAGTTTTATATAGTTTTATGGAGTTTCCTATAGTTTTATATAGTTTTGTTAGTTTTATATAGTTTTGTTAGTTTTATATAGTTTTATATAGTTTTATATGGTTTTGTTAATTTTTATAGTTTTATTAGTTCTATAGAGTTTTATATAGGTTTATATAGTTTTATATAGTTTTATACGGTTTTATATAGTTTTATATAGTTATATATAGTTTTATATAGTTCTATAGAGTTTTATATAGGTTTATATAGTTTTATATAGTTTTATATACTTTTATGTAGTTTTATATAGTTTTATATAGTTTTATATAGTTCTATAGAGTATTATATAGGTTTATATAGTTTTATATAGTTTTATATGGTTTTATATAGTTTTATATAGTTTTATATAGTTTTATATAGTTTTATATAGTTTTATATAGTTTTATATAGTTTTATATAGCTTTATATAGTTTTATATAGTTTTATATAGTTTTATATAGTTTTATAGAGTCTTGTTAGTTTTATATAGTTTTATATAGTTTTATAGAAATTTATATAGTTTTATACAGTTTTATTTGTTTTATATAGTTTTATATAGTTTTATATAGTTTTATATAGTTTTATATAGTTTTATATAGTTTTATATAGTCTTAAATTGTTTTATATAGTTTTATATAGTTTTCCATAGTTTTATATAGTTTTGTTAGTTTTATATAGTTTTATATAGCTTTATATAGTATTGTTAGTTTTATATAGTTTTATATAGTTTTATATAGTTTTATATACTTCTATATAGTTTTATATAGTTTTATATAGTTTTATGGAGTTTTATATAGTTTTGTATAGTTTTATATAGTTTTATATAGTTTTATATAGTTTTATATAGTTTTATATAGTTTTATATAGTTTTATATAGTCCTATAGAGTTTTATATAGGTTTATATAGTTTTGTTAGTTTTATATAGTTTTATTAGTTTTATATATTTTTATATAGTTTTATATAGTTTTATATAGTTTCATTAGTTTTATATAGTTATATAGAGTTTTATAGAGTTTTATATAGTTTTGTTGGTTTTATATAGTTTTATATAGTTTTATTTGTTTTATATAGTTTTATATAGTTTTGTTAATTTTTATAGTTTTATTAGTTTTATTAGTTTTATATAGTTTTATTAGTTTTATAGAGTCTAGTTAGTTTTATATAGTTTTATATAGCTTTATATAGTATTGTTAGTTTTATATAGTTTTATATAGTTTTATACAGTTTTATATAGTTTTATATAGTTTTATATAGTTTTATATACGTCTATATAGTTTTATATAGTTTTATATAGTTTTATGGAGTTTTATATAGTTTTATATAGTTTTATATAGTTTTATATAGTTTTATATTGTTTTATATAGTTTTACATAGTTTTATATAGTTTTGTTAGTTTTATATAGTTTTATATAGTTTTATATAGTTTTATATAGTTTTATATAGTTTTGTTAGTTTCATATAGTTTTATATAGTTTTATATAGTTTAATTTGTTTTATATGGTTTTATATAGTTTTATTTGTTTTATATAGTTTTATATAGTTTTATATAGTTTTATTTGTTTTATACAGTTTTATATAGTTTTATATAGTTTTATATAGTTCTATAGAGTTTTATATAGGTTTATATAGTTTTGTTAGTTTTATATAGTTTTATTTGTTTTATATAGTTTTATATAGTTTTATATAGTTTTATATAGTTTTATATAGTTCTATAGAGTTTTATATAAGTTTATATCGTTCTATATAGTTTTATATGGTTTTATATAGTTTTATATAGTTTTATATAGTTTTATATAGTTTTATATAGTTTTATATAGTTTTATATAGTTTTATATAGTTTTATGGAGTTTTATATAGTTTTATATAGTTTTGTTAGTTTTATATAGTTTTATATAGCTTTATATAGTTTTTATATAGTTTTATGCAGTTTTGTTAATTTTTATAGTTTTATTAGTTTTATTAGTTTTATATAGTTTTATTAGTTTTATATAGTTTTATCAGTTTTATATAGTTTTATTAGTTTTATATAGTTTTATAGAGTTTTATATAGTTTTATATGGTTTTATATAGTTCTGTAGAGTTTTATATAGTTTTATATAGTTTTCTGGAGTTTTATATAGTTTTATATACTTTTATAGAGTTTTATATAGTTTTATATAGTTTTATGGAGTTTTATATAGCTTTATATAGTTTTTTATAGTTTTATATAGTTTTCCATAGTTTTATATAGTTTTATATAGTTTTATATAGTTTTATATATTTCTATATAGTTTTATATAGTTTTATATAGTTTTATATAGTTTTATATAGTTTTATATAGTTTTCCGTAGTTTTATATAGTTTTGTTAGTTTTATATAGTTTTATATGGTTCTATATAGTTTTATGGAGTTTTATATAGTTTTATATAGTTTTATATAGTTTTATATAGTTTTACATAGTTTTATATAGTTTTGTTAGTTTTATATAGTTTTATATAGTTTTATATAGTTTTATTTGTTTTATATAGTTTTATATAGTTTTATATAGTTTTATTTGTTTTATACAGTTTTATATAGTTTTATATAGTTTTATATAGTTCTATAGAGTTTTATATAGGTTTATATAGTTTTGTTAGTTTTATATAGATTTATTAGTTTTATATATTTTTATATAGTTTTATATAGTTTTATAGAGTTTTATATAGTTTTATATAGTTTTATATAGTTTTATGGAGTTTTATATAGTTTTATATAGTTTTATATAGTTTTATATAGTTTTATATTGATTTATATAGTTCTATAGAGTTTTATATAGGTTTATATAGTTTTGTTAGTTTTATATAGATTTATTAGTTTTATATATTTTTATATAGTTTTATATAGTTTTATCGAGTTTTATATAGTTTTATATAGTTTTGTTAGTTTTATATAGTTTTATATAGTTTTATTTGTTTTATATAGTTTTATATAGTTTTATATAGTTTTATATAGTTCTATAGAGTTTTATATAAGTTTATATCGTTCTATATAGTTTTATATGGTTTTATATAGTTTTATATAGTTTTATATAGTTTTATATAGTTTTATATAGTTTTATATAGTTTTATATAGTTTTATATAGTTTTATGGAGTTTTATATAGTTTTATATAGTTTTGTTAGTTTTATATAGTTTTATATAGCTTTATCTAGTTTTTATATAGTTTTATATAGTTTTGTTAATTTTTATAGTTTTATTAGTTTTATTAGTTTTATATGGTTTTATTAGTTTTATATAGTTTTAGCAGTTTTATATAGTTTTATTAGTTTTATATAGTTTTATAGAGTTTTATATAGTTTTATATGGTTTTATATAGTTCTGTAGAGTTTTATATAGTTTTATATAGTTTTATGGAGTTTTATATAGTTTTATATAGTTTTGTTAGTTTTATATAGTTTTATATAGTTTTATATGGTTTTGTTAATTTTTATAGTTTTATTAGTTCTATAGAGTTTTATATAGGTTTATATAGTTTTATATAGTTTTATACGGTTTTATATAGTTTTATATAGTTATATATAGTTTTATATAGTTCTATAGAGTTTTATATAGGTTTATATAGTTTTATATAGTTTTATATACTTTTATGTAGTTTTATATAGTTTTATATAGTTTTATATAGTTCTATAGAGTATTATATAGGTTTATATAGTTTTATATAGTTTTATATGGTTTTATATAGTTTTATATAGTTTTATATAGTTTTATATAGTTTTATATAGTTTTATATAGTTTTATATAGTTTTATATAGTTTTATATAGTTTTATATAGCTTTATATAGTTTTATATAGTTTTATATAGTTTTATATAGTTATATATAGTTTTATATAGTTCTATAGAGTTTTATATAGGTTTATATAGTTTTATATAGTTTTATATACTTTTATGTAGTTTTATATAGTTTTATATAGTTTTATATAGTTCTATAGAGTATTATATAGGTTTATATAGTTTTATATAGTTTTATATGGTTTTATATAGTTTTATATAGTTTTATATAGTTTTATATAGTTTTATATAGTTTTATATAGTTTTATATAGTTTTATATAGCTTTATATAGTTTTATATAGTTTTATATAGTTTTATATAGTTTTATAGAGTCTTGTTAGTTTTATATAGTTTTATATAGTTTTATAGAATTTTATATAGTTTTATACAGTTTTATTTGTTTTATATAGTTTTATATAGTTTTATATAGTTTTATATAGTTTTATATAGTTTTATATAGTTTTATATAGTCTTAAATTGTTTTATATAGTTTTATATAGTTTTCCATAGTTTTATATAGTTTTGTTAGTTTTATATAGTTTTATATAGCTTTATATAGTATTGTTAGTTTTATATAGTTTTATATAGTTTTATTTGTTTTATATAGTTTTATATAGTTTTATATAGTTTTATATACTTCTATATAGTTTTATATAGTTTTATATAGTTTTATGGAGTTTTATATAGTTTTGTATAGTTTTATATAGTTTTATATAGTTTTATATAGTTTTATATAGTTTTATATAGTTTTATATAGTTTTATATAGTCCTATAGAGTTTTATATAGGTTTATATAGTTTTGTTAGTTTTATATAGTTTTATTAGTTTTATATATTTTTATATAGTTTTATATAGTTTTATATAGTTTCATTAGTTTTATATAGTTATATAGAGTTTTATAGAGTTTTATATAGTTTTGTTGGTTTTATATAGTTTTATATAGTTTTATTTGTTTTATATAGTTTTATATAGTTTTGTTAATTTTTATAGTTTTATTAGTTTTATTAGTTTTATATAGTTTTATTAGTTTTATAGAGTCTAGTTAGTTTTATATAGTTTTATATAGCTTTATATAGTATTGTTAGTTTTATATAGTTTTATATAGTTTTATACAGTTTTATATAGTTTTATATAGTTTTATATAGTTTTATATACGTCTATATAGTTTTATATAGTTTTATATAGTTTTATGGAGTTTTATATAGTTTTATATAGTTTTATATAGTTTTATATAGTTTTATATTGTTTTATATAGTTTTACATAGTTTTATATAGTTTTGTTAGTTTTATATAGTTTTATATAGTTTTATATAGTTTTATATAGTTTTATATAGTTTTGTTAGTTTCATATAATTTTATATAGTTTTATATAGTTTAATTTGTTTTATATGGTTTTATATAGTTTTATTTGTTTTATATAGTTTTATATAGTTTTATATAGTTTTATTTGTTTTATACAGTTTTATATAGTTTTATATAGTTTTATATAGTTCTATAGAGTTTTATATAGGTTTATATAGTTTTGTTAGTTTTATATAGTTTTATTTGTTTTATATAGTTTTATATAGTTTTATATAGTTTTATATAGTTTTATATAGTTCTATAGAGTTTTATATAAGTTTATATCGTTCTATATAGTTTTATATGGTTTTATATAGTTTTATATAGTTTTATATAGTTTTATATAGTTTTATATAGTTTTATATAGTTTTATATAGTTTTATATAGTTTTATGGAGTTTTATATAGTTTTATATAGTTTTGTTAGTTTTATATAGTTTTATATAGCTTTATATAGTTTTTATATAGTTATATGCAGTTTTGTTAATTTTTATAGTTTTATTAGTTTTATTAGTTTTATATAGTTTTATTAGTTTTATATAGTTTTATCAGTTTTATATAGTTTTATTAGTTTTATATAGTTTTATAGAGTTTTATATAGTTTTATATGGTTTTATATAGTTCTGTAGAGTTTTATATAGTTTTATATAGTTTTCTGGAGTTTTATATAGTTTTATATAGTTTTATAGAGTTTTATATAGTTTTATATAGTTTTATGGAGTTTTATATAGCTTTATATAGTTTTTTATAGTTTTATATAGTTTTCCATAGTTTTATATAGTTTTATATAGTTTTATATAGTTTTATATATTTCTATATAGTTTTATATAGTTTTATATAGTTTTATATAGTTTTATATAGTTTTATATAGTTTTCCGTAGTTTTATATAGTTTTGTTAGTTTTATATAGTTTTATATGGTTCTATATAGTTTTATGGAGTTTTATATAGTTTTATATAGTTTTATATAGTTTTATATAGTTTTACATAGTTTTATATAGTTTTGTTAGTTTTATATAGTTTTATATAGTTTTATATAGTTTTATTTGTTTTATATAGTTTTATATAGTTTTATATAGTTTTATTTGTTTTATACAGTTTTATATAGTTTTATATAGTTTTATATAGTTCTATAGAGTTTTATATAGGTTTATATAGTTTTGTTAGTTTTATATAGATTTATTAGTTTTATATATTTTTATATAGTTTTATATAGTTTTATAGAGTTTTATATAGTTTTATATAGTTTTATATAGTTTTATGGAGTTTTATATAGTTTTATATAGTTTTATATAGTTTTATATAGTTTTATATTGATTTATATAGTTCTATAGAGTTTTATATAGGTTTATATAGTTTTGTTAGTTTTATATAGATTTATTAGTTTTATATATTTTTATATAGTTTTATATAGTTTTATCGAGTTTTATATAGTTTTATATAGTTTTGTTAGTTTTATATAGTTTTATATAGTTTTATTTGTTTTATATAGTTTTATATAGTTTTATATAGTTTTATATAGTTCTATAGAGTTTTATATAAGTTTATATCGTTCTATATAGTTTTATATGGTTTTATATAGTTTTATATAGTTTTATATAGTTTTATATAGTTTTATATAGTTTTATATAGTTTTATATAGTTTTATATAGTTTTATGGAGTTTTATATAGTTTTATATAGTTTTGTTAGTTTTATATAGTTTTATATAGCTTTATCTAGTTTTTATATAGTTTTATATAGTTTTGTTAATTTTTATAGTTTTATTAGTTTTATTAGTTTTATATGGTTTTATTAGTTTTATATAGTTTTAGCAGTTTTATATAGTTTTATTAGTTTTATATAGTTTTATAGAGTTTTATATAGTTTTATATGGTTTTATATAGTTCTGTAGAGTTTTATATAGTTTTATATAGTTTTATGGAGTTTTATATAGTTTTATATAGTTTTGTTAGTTTTATATAGTTTTATATAGTTTTATATGGTTTTGTTAATTTTTATAGTTTTATTAGTTCTATAGAGTTTTATATAGGTTTATATAGTTTTATATAGTTTTATACGGTTTTATATAGTTTTATATAGTTATATATAGTTTTATATAGTTCTATAGAGTTTTATATAGGTTTATATAGTTTTATATAGTTTTATATACTTTTATGTAGTTTTATATAGTTTTATATAGTTTTATATAGTTCTATAGAGTATTATATAGGTTTATATAGTTTTATATAGTTTTATATGGTTTTATATAGTTTTATATAGTTTTATATAGTTTTATATAGTTTTATATAGTTTTATATAGTTTTATATAGTTTTATATAGTTTTATATAGCTTTATATAGTTTTATATAGTTTTATATAGTTTTATATAGTTTTATATAGCTTTATATAGTTTTATATAGTTTTATATAGTTTTATATAGTTTTATAGAGTCTTGTTAGTTTTATATAGTTTTATATAGTTTTATAGAATTTTATATAGTTTTATACAGTTTTATTTGTTTTATATAGTTTTATATAGTTTTATATAGTTTTATATAGTTTTATATAGTTTTATATAGTTTTATATAGTTTTATATAGTCTTAAATTGTTTTATATAGTTTTATATAGTTTTCCATAGTTTTATATAGTTTTGTTAGTTTTATATAGTTTTATATAGCTTTATATAGTATTGTTAGTTTTATATAGTTTTATATAGTCTTAAATTGTTTTATATAGTTTTATATAGTTTTCCATAGTTTTATATAGTTTTGTTAGTTTTAAATAGTTTTATATAGCTTTATATAGTATTGTTAGTTTTATATAGTTTTATATAGTTTTATTTGTTTTATATAGTTTTATATAGTTTTATATAGTTTTATATACTTCTATATAGTTTTATATAGTTTTATATAGTTTTATGGAGTTTCATATAGTTTTGTATAGTTTTATATAGTTTTATATAGTTTTATATAGTTTTATATAGTTTTATATAGTTTTATATAGTTTTATATAGTCCTATAGAGTTTTATATAGGTTTATATAGTTTTGTTAGTTTTATATAGTTTTATTAGTTTTATATATTTTTATATAGTTTTATATAGTTTTATATAGTTTCATTAGTTTTATATAGTTTTATAGAGTTTTATATAGTTTTATATAGTTTTGTAAATTTTATATAGCTTTATATAGTTTTATATAGTTTTATATAGTTTTATATAGTTTTATATAGTTTTATATAGTTCTATAGAGTTTTATATAGGTTTATATAGTTTTCCATAGTTTTAAACAGTTTTGTTAGTTTTATATAGTTCTATAGAGTTTTATATAGGTTTATATAGTTTTCCATAGTTTTAAACAGTTTTGTTAGTTTTATATAGTTTTATGTAGTTTTATAGAGTTTTGTAAGTTTAACATAGTTTTATATAGTTTTATATAGTTTTATATAGTTCTATGGAGATTTATATAGGTTTATATAGTTTTATATAGTTTTATATAGTTTTGTTAGTTTTATATAGTTTTATATAGTTTTATATAGTTTTATATAGCTTTATATAGTTTTTTATAGTTTTATATAGTTTTCCATAGTTTTATATAGTTTTATATAGTTTTATATAGTATTATATATATTTCTATATAGATTTATATAGTTTTATATAGTTTTATGGAGTTTTATATAGTTTTATATAGTTTTATATAGTTTTATATAGCTTTATATAGTTTTATATAGTTTTATATAGTTTTATATAGTTTTATATAGTTTTATATAGTTTTCCATAGTTTTATATAGTTTTATAGAGTTTTGTTAGTTTTATATAGTTTTATATAGTTTTATAGAGTCTAGTTAGTTTTATATAGTTTTATATAGCTTTATATAGTATTGTTAGTTTTATATAGTTTTATATAGTTTTATACAGTTTTATATAGTTTTATATAGTTTTATATAGTTTTATATACGTCTATATAGTTTTATATAGTTTTATATAGTTTTATGGAGTTTTATATAGTTTTATATAGTTTTATATAGTTTTATATAGCTTTATATAGTTTTATATAGTTTTATATAGTTTTATATAGTTTTATATAGTTTTATATGGTTTTATATAGTTTTATATAGTTTTATGGAGTTTTATATAGTTT